>NC_056683.1:79119782-79404782 GCF_018350215.1 Panthera leo
AGATGGCTGACAAAGGCCAAAAATCCCCGACCAAATAAGGAAGAAACAGCACGAAATCCCCACCCCAAGTAATAAGTATTCTACCCTCTAGTTAACAAATGTCAAAAAGAAAAAGAAACCCAACTGTCAGGGCATACAGCTTGTGCATGCACCCGCTCTTGCTCTCAAGGTCGTTCTTTCACGAGCTCTCACTCCCACTCCCTCGCGCTTGCTCTCTTGCTCTCTCTCAATCAAGCTCATGGATTCTCATCTCTACTTTTCACTTAATAAACTTTCTTGCTTGTGTTACTCATGCCCTGTGCTGCTTGTCTGTCCTTGAATTCATTTTGTTAGAAGACCAAGAATCTTCTGTGACTCTTTTGTGATTGGCTGGGTCAAGGTCCCAGGGTCTGAGGTCTCTCCAAGTCACCCAGCAACACTTAATAGAAGAACATCAGACAGAAAATCAGTAAGAATACAGAACACTACAGCCACACTGAAACAACCTGACACCACTGACATTTATAGAACACTCTACCCAACAACAGGAAAAAACACTTTTTTCCAAGTACATACAGCACATTTATAAATCAAAGTCATACAAAGTATGTGCTCTAATCACAATGAATTAAACAAGATATAAGAAAAAGATATCTGGGAAAACCTCCCATATTTTTGGAATCTTAATAACACGCTTCTAAATAACCAATAAATAAAAGAAATCAAAAGGAAAACTTAAGTATTTCAAACTGAATGAAGATGAAAATATAGTAATTGAGATTTGAGGGATGTGACTAAAGTGTGCTTAAGGGAATTTATTGCACTAGATGACTAATTAGAAAAGAAGTCACAAATCAATATCAACTTCTACCTTAAGAAACTAAGAACTCCATAGAGAATTCAGGAAGTTCTGAAAAAAGAAAAGAGCCACCTAGACTGAGATCTTAAGTCCAGTGAAGGGAACCATGCACCCCTAAGGTGAAGAGGGTACAGTCTCAGCTCACTGGATGACAGAGAAGTTGATGAAATGTCTTGATGAAGTGCCTCACAAGCTTTTAGAGATGGAAGTTGTGGTTAGAAAGCAGTATGTCTGCGTTTAAAAGTTCAACGTAGGAACAGTAGCCAGAGAGAAGCTGCCAAAGTGAAAGTGACTAAATCAGAAGAAAGTCACTAAGATGAAAATTGCAAAGAAATGGAAAACCCAGGGTAATAAATAGGTCAAACCAAACATTACGGAAGATGTATTCAACAAGGGCGATGGGCAGTCTGAGAGAATTTATGTCAGATGAAATCTCCAAGGAAGGAACTGTTAACCAAGGAGCCAAAAAGACTTTCCATATACACAGTTAAAATAGTCAGGTTTTATTTTAATAACTTAAATAAGCAGATAATTTAAAAGCTCACTTTGGTATTCTCTTGTCTCCAGTATTACATTCCAAGATAGAATGTTCTATACTTTTAAGCTACTTTGGTTTTTCCCTCTTCTATATTTTAAGTAAAACTTATTTATGAGTTGCCCTGCTATTCTTATATAAGAAGTGCTAACCTAAGTTTTTCTTAGATAATTTGTTGGAGGATAACAACTCAATAAAAATAAAATTTCAGTCAGTGTCCATTAGGTATTTCCTGATTGCCTACTAATGCTAGAAACCTAGCTAGCTTTAAGGATACTGGGGACTCAATGATAATATAAGCCTAGGCCAAAATGCCTAAACAATACCTTAATTTTAATTTATTAGTAAAAACATTAAATACAATGACGTAATTAACCACTTCCTGTCAATCCTTATGCAGAAACACAGTTCAATTTAAATTACCCAAGTTGTTTCTAAAACACTTCTAAGAAATTTCTTAAAAAGCTATCTTACTTTTAAAATGTAAAAAAATTTTTTAAATAAAATATAAAAGTTTAACTGCAAAACCCTGAAGAAGCTTTAAAGTGAAATGTGTGGTTAATTATCCTAAACTAGGATACATTGTTTTACAGGATTACAATCTTATTTTCCACCAGATCAAATTAGAAGACAATTAGATAACAGGTAAAATAGCAGACATAATATACTGAATAATTATTAATGAAGCATTATAGTGTGTCATAAAGTCTTACTTATAAATTTTTAACTTGCTTACCTATTAACATAATCTTATCACTTGAATACCATCTGAAACATCCTAGAGAAGGCATATAACTTTCTATTGACCAGAGATTGGTGGAAATGACAAAGGTTATACCAGGTGATTGACTCTGAATTGATATTTTATGTGTCTATGAATCAGAAAGTAATTGGAAACCAAATCATTATAAATGCATAAGCAGAGTAAGATAATGCAAAAGGGCTTGAAATTAGAAACATTAGAAACCAAACAGAAACTGCAAAGTTACAAAGCATAGAAAGGAACCTTTTACAAATAAGTAAAATGATAGCTTAAGACTACAATGAAGAAGAAAATGAATCTGCAATGTAATTGGGAATGCAAATTGGCAATATCAATTCATTACAATAAAGAAAAATACACCAAGGGAATACTTAAACAAGAAAAGAATAAACTATCTCCATTTTTCTCTTCTGGACTGTTCTACTCACATCAGACATTATCTGAGCAAATATCGCCACACAGCCTCAAGTGACTGCCTGAGAATACTAAATACAGTTGCTTATATCTGCTGATTATTTAAATATGCTTTCATAACTCCCCTAAAATTCAAGGCTTTATTTTACCAATCCCCCCAAAATGGAAATTTCCACCCACCTAGATATTATTCTTCATTCTTTTTCATTTCTAAAGTCTAATTTCTGGTTTAGGCTAAGACTATTCAATGCTTCAATACCCTAAATAATTGTTCTAATCAGTACAAAATCATTTTACAAAACTCATCCTTCCTGCTCACCAAAAAGCCACTATCATTACCTCATTTTAAAAACAATGATTTGGGATGCCTGGGTGGCTCAGTCAGTTGAGCGTCCAATTTCAGTTCAGGCCGTGATCTCATGGTCCATGAGTTCGAGCCCCATGTTGGGCTCTGTACTGACAGCTCAGAGCCTAGAGTCTGCTTCAGAGTCTGTCTCCTTCTCTCTGCTCCTCCCCCACTCACATGGAGAGAGAGAGAGAGAGAGAGAGAGAGAGAGAGAGAGAGAGAGAGACACAAAGACAAATAAGCATTAAAAAAATTTTTTTTTAAACAATGATTTGTGGGGTGCCTGAGTGGCTTAGTTGGTTAAGCATCCAAATCTTCATTTCAGTTCAGGTCATGATCTCACAGTTCATGATATGGAACCCCACAATCTTGAAACATTCATCCTCTCTCTCCCCCTCTCTCTCTCAAAATAAATAAATAAACACTTAAAAACAATGATTTGATTTCCATTATTAACCAATGATGATTCAACAACTGTATCATTCAAGGTAGCTAATCAAAATATAAATAGCTTCTGGAATACTATTACTGGCTCTTTCATTAACTCATATTACTACAATTAAAATTAAGCATAACAGATCTGATGAGCCCCACGTGACAAGTTAGAAAATCTTAAGAAAAAATTTCTCTGGGAAATAGGGGTTCTTTATTATTTTTGGTAGCGGTCAGTCTTACTTTCACCAAAATTCCCTCATAATTCTACAAAATAAAAGTCAACTCACCCTCAGGGAACAATCAAAGTTCTTTGTGCCAAACTTCTTTTTAATCTCAAAATTGAGGCATCATTCATTTACTCAACAAATATTCATTTAGTGCCAATAACTGACAGCCATTCTATCAAATGTTTGAGATTTAAAAGAGATCAGTTTTTATCCTGAAGGAACTAGCATCAGAGTCTAGCATGGAGGTCTCAAATTCAAATATTTCTAAGTGCCAGGCCATGAACCTCAACAGGACTGGGCATAAGATACCAAGGACTAGTAAGAACTATGATGAACTGGACAGCACACCCTCATCTATAAGCAAATTCAATGTTTTTTGTTTTTTTTAAGTTTTATAGGAGATTAAACTTTCTGGATCATACCAGCTTATTACTTGTGGTTAATATGGATCTATAAAGACATAAAATAATAATTTTATAGTAAGTGCCTTTAGTAGAGTTGGTTAAAGACTTCTGAGAAAATAGAAAATTATAATTTCATCTCTCATTCAATTATATTCAAATGTTTACTGAGTACTAATTATGTATCCATGAAAACGAAAAAAAAAGATGAGAAGAATGAGGTAAAACATCTAAACACTCTGTGATGTGCCAGGCACTTTTCTAAGCACTTTATATATAATAACTCATTTTAGCATCATAACAATTTTATAATGTAGGGACCATTATTATCCCCATTTTAAAAGTGAGGCTTAGAACTTGCCCAAAGTCACACAGCAAGGAACTGAGAATCCAAAATCATTCTGGCTCCAGAGTCCATGTTCCTAACTGCTTTTCTATACTAGTGTGTCACATTTCTAGAAATTTTCTCCTAATCTCTTGTCTAGCTTATATGCTCCTTTAACATTCTCTCACAGCATCCTGTGCTTCCTTCCATCACAGGATTTTCCTCTTTAATTGTCTGACTACCAAATTGCGCTGTAGGTTTTTCAAGGTCAATAAAATCACACACATATCATTGAATCTTCAGCACCTATTACAGTAAACTGGCACAGAGTAAGCTCTCACTCTCACAAATGTGTACTAAGTAAATATAAAATGAATAGCACAGTTTTGGGAACAATAAAAATAAGCCAAAAGATATAGTTAGATAGAAAACACATGGAATGTATTATTCCAAGAAACTGTGTAAGATGAAAACAAAAAATTGTAAGAGAGGTTTAAAAGCTGGTAATATACGTACAGATTATTAAATGGTAAGATATTTTTAAAGATGAAATCATCTCTCATAGCTAATAATTTTCTTCCAAACCGTCCCTTTATTACCTTCATTATATTCAGCATAACACTAATACGGTCCTAACTGGTCTTCTTGCTTGTAGATTAATTTCCTCTCTCCAAACTATTTCTACTCACCTCCACTATTTAAAACAATGTTATAAGTCACAGTCACAACTAAAAATCTTTAAGTCTTCCTCACTGCCTGTATAGTCCAAGCTTCGTTAGCATAGTTTTTAAAGTACTTTTTTTCTGGGACACCCTTCCTAAATGTTTTCCAGGATGTTTATATAGACTGCAGCTGGTAAAAAAGTATAGACGAGTATCTCCTTTGTGGGTAAAAAAGCATGACCTACTAGTTTGGAAAAGTATTAAGCACTTTTGGCAAGAAAAAAACAGAACTGATAACCATAAACATGTATGTGATACATAAAAATAAAATTAAGTTACATAAGTGGCTGGTCTGAATACTGCCAGAAAGGGGACAAAAATTAGAGAAAGAAACAAAGAAAGAAGTTAAATATTTGTAGTATGAGCATAAAGGTGAAATCATCATAAATTTTAAGACTTTCAACAAAGAGCTCTCTGGTAAACTGCAAAACAATACTATATCTCACTAAAAAATACATCCTTTGTTTGAACACGTGTGTCCTGAAGCACTAACTTTACCAAAAGAGAGGTCTGGGCTTTGCCCTCCACTACTGAGAGATGATCTCTAGGACCCTGAATGTCCTGCCTGACAAGCACATCTTTGTCTGCCTGAGGTGTCTGGTTACCAGAGACTCTAACGATGTGATTTACAATGGAAACTTTGGAACATGCCATATTAGTTCCGCCCTGCAGAGAAATGGAGACTAAATCTATTAGCCCAAATCTTCAGGGGCTGAAGACTAAAGGTCAGCCATGCAAGCAATATGTGACTGAACTACAATATAAACTTTGGACGCCAAAAGCTCAGGCAAGCCTCCCTGGTTGGCAATACTCTTTGGGTATTGTCATGCAGCTTACTGAGAAGAAATGTTGTCCTTAACTCCCTAGGAAGAGGACCACCAGAAACCTCACATTTGGGTCCCAGATTTTGCGCTATGTGGTTCTTCTTTTGTTATTATAAAATTGTAATCGTAATTACAGTACCTTCCTGAGTCTCTGAGTCATTCTAGTGATTATCAAACATGAGGGAATCCCCAGGAGTCCCAGAATTTGTAGCCAGCAGGTCTGAGGCAGAGGTGGGCCTGGCAGCCAAAACTTAAAGCTAGTGTTGCAAGTGAGGGCAGTGTTGGGACTACGCAGTTGGCCTGAGCTCATTGCAATAAGTTTTTGTCAGTGAATTTCTCTAGTTAATACAATTTAAACTGTCCTCAAAGTCATAATGGTCAGCAGGAAAACATATGATTTCCCTTGTTGGGCATTACTGCCAAGAGGCTGCTCAAGAAGTTGCAGAATTATAGAATGAGGCTATAGTTCCCCTGTCAGTTAATGGGTAAAGTGACCCAATTAGCCACCACAGATGAGATCTTCAAGAGACACTGACTATCTCTGGATGAAGATAAGCCATACGGGGATACCAAATGGCATTTACCTGTGAACTAAACATGTTCTATAGCCTAATAAAATATGGAAAAATGGTAGTGAGACCTTAAGAAATATACTTTGCTTTCCATAATATAGAAAGTATATAACATTTCCCTTACTTTTTGTATTAACTTTAAACTAGCATAGAAATAGAGATCATATAAAAAATAGGACCTAAGATTTATATCTAGACTGCTGTATAAAACACTTCATGAACAAAATAGCAAAATATATTATACCTCTGTTATAGTCTCCCCCCCCCCCCCCCACCCCGGTACTTAAAGTTAGGCATTTATCAACAATTCAATGCACCAAAGCAATTACATGGTTCACTGGAATTTTACATAACACCTTTAAAGAATATCTGCGGGGCGCCTGGGTGGCTCTGTCGGTTCAGCGTCCAACTTCAGCTCAGGTCATGATCTCACGGTCCGTGAGTTCGAGCCCTGCGTTGGGCTCTGTACTGACAGCTCAGAGCCCGGAGCCTGCTTCACATTCTGTCTCCCTCTCTCTCTGCCCCTCCCCCATTCATGCTCTGTCTCTCTCTGTCTCAAAAATAAATGAACATTAAAAAAAATTTGTTTAAAAAAGAATATTTGCTCTCATTAACTGTATTATCATTAGCCTCCTATGTCCAACTTAAAATTCTTACCAGTTCTCTTTCATGCATCTATTTACAGATTCTTTCCCAGAAACATACTTCAGCCTGGTGAGAAGTTTCCTTCTCATGAGGTGTACACGTGTGTAAACAGTATATAGGTGGACAAATATGTGCACTCACAGTCCCTAGGCTAAGACCAAAAATTCTAAGGACATGCAAAAAGAAAGGCAAAAGATAAAAATAGGGAAAGAAATGAAAATCCTTGTGAATGAGGAAAAAGAATGGAGAGAACTAGTGGAAGAAACCCATGGCTTATGATGGGGTATTTGACACAAAATAATGGGTTTCAGAGAGAAGACTTAGCAAAGTATATTTCAGGTACTGGAAAAGCAATGTGCTTAAACCAGTAACAACCCCACTATGGATTTACTACTCTTTTGTTCTTGGGTATATAAATCTATGAGTCAGTCAAGATTCTACTTGAAAATAACATTCAAAACAATTCTTAGGGATCCTCCTAGAATCAGTAATAAAATCTAATCATATATTGATAAAACACTGATCTACAACACACCAACGTTTTTATAAAAGGTAACCCAGATATGTGAGTACTTAAATCTCATCTTTTCCTGGATGTGATCATAGTCTAAAGACCAGGGTAGAGGAATGATGGAAAGGGGGAGTGCTGCAGGCTGAGGGAAACCACCTCTCTCATCATTTCCAAACAGGAATATGGATTCCTTGTACTGAGCATAAACAACTCTGGTCTCATGTGCATAAAAGAAATCCTAAACTTACTTAAAGCTTTCACTTAAATGCTTTTCTTCTCAGACAGCAAAAAGTAACATACATGGTATCATGAACCTCCTCATACTAGGCATCTGAATTATAGTTACTGTACCTCATCAATATCAGACAGAACTGAAAGCTACATTCTTGGGTCTTTCAAAGTTTGGTTTCTCTGATCATCTCATCTAAAATAAAATGTAGTCAGGGGCACCTGGGTAGCTCAGTTGCTTAAGTGCCCGACTTTTGATCTCAGCTCAGGTCATGAGCTCATGGTTCCTCGGATCAAGCCCCGAGTCGGGCTCTGCACTGACAGCTCGGGGCCTGCTTGGGATATTGTCTCTCTCTCTCTCTCTCTGCCCTGCTCATGCTTACATGCGCTCTCTCTCTCTCTCTCAAAAATAAATAATAAATGAAATGAAATGAAATGAAATAAAATAAAATAAAATAAAATAAAATAAAATAAAATAAAATAAAATAAAATCAGTAATCATATTTTCCCCCTCCAGTTGTTTAAAAGGAAAAAAAAAAATACTCTCATGCCTATTTCTTTCAGATTCTATGCCAAACTCTGATTATAAAACATAACCTGTCCCTATGCCTCCTTCATTACACTCCCCCACCTCACTCACCCATTGGTTTCAAAATATTCTATCTATACAGAGGTAGGATGATTCAACATTTAACAGTTTAAGTTCCTCTATCCAAATGTAGTCTCTGTGAGGTTAAGTATTATGTCTAATTGTTCCTGAATATTTTAAGCATCTAAAAAAACATAATCAAATACACTATCATAAAAAAGTTAATACATTAAGAACATAAGCTTGAGGCACCAGGTTGATCAGAAGCATAATTTAGCTTTATTTTATCCATGTGGAACCAAATTTAGTCTAATGCACATTTACTGATAAAACAGGGTTATGGAATCAGCAACCAATTCATTACAGGTATGACAACACAGTTTAAAACATTTCATCACTGCGCTGCAAAAACGTTAATCAAGAGGAGAAAAGAATTTTAGTATAACACATACTGAGAATAATTTTAATGAAATTAAGTTGGGTCCCTTCTAAAACCAGTGATAATCATAATTGTGCAAAATTTAATCAGTATTTCTTTTCTAAGGAGAACACTATTTAGATCTCCAAAACCATTTATGTGACCAAACATTTCTCTTTCTCAGGTTCATAGTAAATAGAAGAAAAGTAGACTTCTGTTAATTTGTTTATTGCTGGGTAAAATTACATCCACAATAAAGAGTTCAATAAAGATAATTATGCTATTCATTTAATGTCTTCAACCTATTTTCTTTTGGTTTGTAATTCAACAAATGTGTAAGATTACTTCATTCAGAAAGATATTAATTCAGAAATATAGTTATTATTATAATACCAATGGACTAGAAGAAATTATTTAATATTTAGAATACTGTTTTTCCTTACCTTGAGTATCCTCCAAAGTACTTTTTACATAGTTTTAAAAGATAAAGGGGATAATATAAATCATCTTTTTTCTAAAATGACTTAGCATCTCAAAAGAAAAAAGAAGGGCATTAGAGGAACATTTCAATACTACCAATACTAACAGAGAAAGTAAGATGGGGTTCAGAGATGAAAGAGCCTCACGAAAAAAACAATGAAAAGGCCAAGTTCTGAAAAGGTCCTGGAAGAGCTCGTGCAACCAATAAACATGCTCTGCAGCCCCCATCTGAATGGTTGGATCTGCCTTCTCATAAAATTTAAAGCTACTTCCAAGACTTTACTTTTGTATAAAAAGTCCTAATCCTCTGGCATCAGATACACCAGCCACTCTAACGTTAACTCTAATTTTTCAGTGCCAGCTGTCAAACTCCCAGAAAGGACATTTGCACATGAATCATGGTTTTCTTCTACCTGTGCACCAGCATACATGTGGACAATCCACCCCAAATCCCAGTGTCCAAGTTCCTCGACTTTTCGATGCCGGTGACATTCTCTTCTATTTTACCTCATTCATGTCTTACACCACTCACAAACTTAGAGTCACAGACCTCACTGTGAAACACAAAATAATAAACCGTCTGGAAGATAACAAAAGAGAACATTTAGATGACCTTGCGCATGGCAACGGCCTTTCTGGTATAACACCAAAGGCCAAAGGCGTGATGCACCAAAGAAATAATTGATAAGTTGAACTTCTTTAAAATTAAAAACTTCTGTTCTACAAAACAATGTCAAGAGAATGCGAAGACAAGCCACAGACTAGGGAAAAATACTTGGAAAAGACAACGTACCTGATAAACAACTGTTACCCAAATATACAAAATACTCTTAAAACTTAACAATAAGAAAATGAATAATCCAATTAAAAAAATAAGTGAAAGTCCTGAACAATCACCTCACCAAAGATATATAGCTAGCAAGTAAAGTTAGCATGTGAAAAGATACTCAACATCCTATGTCATTAGGGAGCTACAAACTGAAAGGACAATGAGATACCACTACACACCTATCAGAATGGCCAAAAACAAAAAAACAGATACTACCAAATGTTGGAGAGGATGTGGAACAACAGGCTCTCTTGGGCCCTGCCAGTGGGAAAATGCAAGATGGTACAGCCACTTTGGAAGACAGTTTGGCCGTTTCTTACAAAATTAAAGATACTCTTACCATATAATCCAGCAATAGTGCTCCTTGGTATTTACCCAAACGAGCTGAAAATTTATGCCCACACAAAAATCTACGTGGGAATATGTATAGCAGCCATATTCATAATTTCCAAAACCTGGGAGCAACACCAAGACATCCTTTAGTAAGTGAATGGATAAACAAACCGTAGTACATCCAAACAATGGAATATTATTCAGTGTTAAAAAATGATTTGGAGCACTTGTATGGCTTAGTCGGTTGAGCGTCAAACTCCTGATTTCAGCTCAGTCATGATCCAAGGGTCGTGAGATCGAGCTCCATATCAGGCCCTGCACTGAGCATGGAGCCTTGCTTAAGATTCTCTCTCTCTTCTCTCTCTCTTCTCTCTCTCTCTCTCTGTCCCTCTCCCCAACTCACACTCTCTCTCTAAAAATGAATGGATGGATGGATGAATGAATGGAATATAAAAATATGAAAATTAAAAAAATTATCTATCAAGCCACAAAAAGATACAGACGAACTTAAATACATATTAGTAAGTGAAAGAAGCCAATCTCAAAAGGCTACACACTGACATTCTCCAAAAGGCAAAACTAAAAAGACAATAAAGAGATCAGTGGTTGCCAGGGGTTAGGGAGGAGGCAATGATGAACAGGCAAAGCATAGAGGGTTTTTAGAGCAGTGAAACTATTCCATATAATACTGTAATATATATATATTATATATATTATATAATATATAATATAATACTGTAATCTATAGAGATCCATGTCGTTATACATTTGTCAAAACCCACAGAACGTATAGCACCAAGAGTGAAGCCTAAAGTAAACAACAGATTTTGAGTACTAATGATATGTCTAAGTCAATGGAGGTTCATCAATTATAGCAAATGGTGCAAGACATTGATAGTCAGGGAGAGGCTGTCCATGTGTGAGGGCAGGGAATATATGGGAATATTCTGTACTTTCCCCTCAATCTTGTGGGCCAAAAATTGCTCTAAAAAAATAAACTATTTAAAAAATTTTTTAATGTTTATTTATTTTTGAGAGACACAGAGTGTGTTGGGGGGAGAGGCAAAGGGACAGGGAGACACAGAATCTGAAGCAGGCTCCAGGCTCTGAGCTGTCAGCAACAGCCCCAGACAGGTCTTTAACTCACGAGCCATTAGATCATGACTTGAGCCGAAGTCAGATGCTCAACCGACTAAGCCACGCAGGCGCCCCCAAAAATTATTTTTAAAACGAAAAAAGAGGGGCGCCTGGGTGGCTCGGTCGGTTAAGCGTCTGACTTCGGCTCAGGTCATGATCTCACGGTCCGTGAGTTCGAGCCCCGCGTCGGGCTCTGTGCTGACAGCTCAGAGCCTGGAGCCTGTTTCAGATTCTGTGTCTCCCTCTCTCTCTGCTCCTCCCCTGTTCATGCTCTGTCTCTCTCTGTCTCAAAAATAAATAAACGTTAAAAAAAAAAAAAAATTTAAAACGAAAAAAGAAGGGAGGGAGGGATGGGGAAGGGTGAGCTATTGAACCATAAAAAGCACTAGAAGAACTTTAAATGTATATTGCTAAGTGAAAGAAGCTAATATGAAAGGATAATATACTATATGATTTTAACTATATGACATCCTGGAAAGGGCAAAATTACAGAGATAGCAAAAAAGATCCATGAATGCCAGAGGTTCAATGAATGCCAAAAGGGACGAATGCAGGAACACAAATTACAGATTACTCTGTATGAGCCTGTAATGGTAGATACATGACATTTTGCATTTGTCCAAATCCATAGAATTATATAACACAAGGAGCTAACCCTAACATAAACTATGGACTTTAGTTGATATTAATATTGGTTCTGCAATTGTAACAAATGTACCATACTAATGCAAAAATACACCATAGTAATGAAAGATTGTAACAGGGGAAACTGTGTACTGAAGGAGAGAAGGTCTCTAAGAACTCTGTACCTTCAGTTCAATTTTATGTAAACATAAAACTGCTCTTAAAAAATAAAGTCTTTTAGGCGCGCCTGGGTGGCTCAGTCGGTGGGGCGTCCGACTTCGGCTCAGGTCATGGTCTCGCAGTCCGTGAGTTCAAGCCCCACGTCGGGCTCTGTGCTGACAGCTCGGAGCCTGGAACCTGTTTCAGATTCTGTGTCTCCCTTTCTCTCTGACCCTCCCCCATTCATGCTCTATCCCTGTCTGTCTCAAAAATAAATAAACGTTAAAAAAAATTTTTTTAATAAATAAATAAAGTTTTAATTTTTAAAAATGCAGTATTGGAAAGGAAACATATAGGCCAATTTTTATCAACAATGTACATAGAAGGGGGAAAAAAAAACAATGTACAGAAGGGAAGGGAAAGGAAGGGGAGATCCAGTTGACACAACACTACTTACTGAGCAGACCCATTCTTTCCCCACTGCTCTATAATGTGACATGTGTCATAATTCAAGTGACCATGTATTTGGGACTGTTTCCCAACTATTTTGTTCCTATACATTTTTTTTAAGTACATGTGGTACACCAAGATGTTCACTGCAACACTATTTGTAAGAGTCCAAGACTAGGAACAACCCAACCATCTATCAATAATAGAATGGATAAATAAATTATGATATACACAGTATACTACAATAAATATGATCAAACTATGTCTACATGTAACAACAGAGATGAACTGTACAAATATGAACTGAGAAAACCCAAACACAAAAAACTCATATACTATTTGATTCCAAGACAGTAATATTACTGCTCAACAAGAATATTATTAATTTATTATGATACAAGTTTAACAATAGTGATTATCTCTGGAGAGAAGGGGTTGAAGGACAGAGACTAGGAGGGCACACAGGGAATACTAGTAGTGTTCTAGATTTGTGTGAGTTTGTTTGTTTAAAAACATTTTCTTTATATAAAGAAAGAACTGGCTAAATTTTAGAAAACATATGTTTCACATTCTAAATAAATTTCTGAAAAGCACACTAAAATATAAGGAGCAGAATCAACTATGCTAAAAAACAGATGTGTGAAGCATAGGAACATTTTAAGAGCTTTCCAACAATACAAAAGAAAAGAAGAAAAAGATAAAAGATAATCTATACAGAAAAATACATATTAAACAAAATTTTAAAATAAAAAATACATATAGTAGGTAAAGCTATATTAGTGGACAAACAGAAGTAGTTAACATTTCTAAGCCAAACAGGGCTAAAACTTAAACAGGAAAAAAGTATGTCAACTTATTTTGATAATAAAATTCATAATGGACAAATAAAAGTAATAAATGTTTATGTGTAAAAAATAACATGTTAAAAAATAAAAGAATTTAATACTAAGAGGCTTTACTATTATTCCTCAGAGAATGTTTATAAAAACTGATGATCTATTAAGCCATAAAAAATTCCCACCTAATACCTAGAGGAAAATTTGTCCCAACAGAACAAAATAAGTTAAAACTAAGAAAAAATAATAAATTGAAAACAAAGGGAAAAAGTTGATAAACTTGAAATTTAAAAATATTCTGTTAAGTGTTGTTTGTCAAAATAAAAGAAAATTACAATCATCTGCTTCGGGGCAGACAGCAATAGCAACAAAATTACTACACAGACCAAGATTAGGGATACAGGAAAAGTGGCCAAAAGTGAGTTAGGCAGTTCTTCCTTGGGAACTTTTTCCAATTCTAAACATTGGCACAATTTAGAAAATCTAGGCTTTCCCCTGAGCAGAGGGACACTCTGAGAGACAGAGAAACAAAGGAGAAATTTTGTTTGACTCACAAAAATAGAGAAACAAAACTGGGAAGGGATTTAAAGATATAGCTGAATTTTCCCGCAAGATTACTGCAGAATTTTGAAGTTACACAGATACGCAAAAAACAAAAGTTAAGAGATAACATTTTATCTAACAACAATAAAATAATACGAAAATTTTAATGAAATTTATACTTTTTAAAAAATTACATATTAACAAAATTCACTCAAAAATGTAAAACCTTGAGGGGCACCTGAGTGGCCCAGTCAGTTACGCTTCCAACCCTTGATTGAGGCTCAGGTCATGATCTCACGGTCATGAGATGGGGCCCTGCATTGGGTTAAGGCACAGAGCCACCTTTTTCAAAAAATTTCCTTCTCTGAAGTGCCCTACAAATTATTTTAGGGCTGAGTGTATTTAAACTTGCACAGAACAGTTCATTATTATGTAAATAAAACTACTCTCAGAAAAAGTTAGAAATAATCCATTTCATGTAACATAATGAATACAAAAGCCAACTATAAAATCAACCTCTATCACAGGCGCCTGCATGGCTCAAGTCAGTTAAGCATCCGACTCTTGATTTCAGCTCAGATCATGGTCTCACGGCTCCTGAGTTCAAGCCCTGCATCTGGCTCTGCACTCTCCCTCTCTCTGCCCCTGCCCCACTCATGCTCTCTCCCAATCTCTCTCTCTCTCTCTCTCTCTCTCTCTCTCACTCTCAAAAAAATAAAAAATATCTACTATCAACTACAGATCAATCTCTATCAGTTATTCAGCAGTTCTGGGTGGTGGTCTAGGCTCTAGAAATATGTCAGCAAATCTTCTCTCACATTATCTATCTTATCAAAAAGTGTGTCTGTATCACATAGGAGTATAAATGGGTGGCATACCAATTAAAAACAAGTGATCTAGAAATGCATCAACACTTATAATATGATGGCTTAATTTTTTTTTTTTACAAAGCTATCAGTACAACCCAGTATTTATTTGCCAATCAATAGTATTGGCATAACTATGTATCTATATAGAGAAAAAAATGAACCTCAATTCCTACCCCACACTATAATTAATTTGAGTTGGATAAAACATACAGACATAGAAGCTAAAGCCACAAAGCTCTCAGAAGAGAACAGGAGAATATTTTTCTGACAAGATTAAGAGAAGAAAAGATTTCAAACTTAAGCAGGACACACAAAAAAAGTACTAACCATAGAATAATTGATATTAAATTCACCGAAGTTTAATTAACTCCTGTTTATCAAAAGACACTGTTTAGAAAATGAATCAGCAAGTTACAAAATTGGGAGAAATTATTAGGAAAACATATATCTGACAAAAGATCGATGCCCAGGATATAGAAAGAACTTTTCCCACAAAGAGATAAAATAACCTAATAAAAACGAAAATTAAAAGTGAATGGAAGTCTATAAATTTCTTTGAAATGTATCAAAAAAATGGACTAATGGGTGAATAGAGGAATAGGTACATGAAGTAAGTCGTGTTAAATCAGGGGCACCTGCATTAAGCATCCAACTCTTGATTTCTGATCAGGTCATGATCTCGCGGTTCATGAGTTCAAGCCCTGCATTGGGCTTTGGACTAACAATGTGGAGCCTGCTTGGGATTTGCTCTCTCTCTGCCCCTACCCTGCTTGAGCACGTACACACACACACACACACACACACACACACTCTCTCTCTCTCTCTCTCTCTCTCTCTCTCTCTCTCACACACACACACACACAATAAATAAACCAAAAAAAAAAAAAAAAGATGTGTTAAATCAGATATAGAAAAATGTAATATCCAAATGGTATGTGGGCAGTACATTCAGTACAATAAAATTCATTCAATTTTTCTACATATTTAAATGTTTCTTAGTAAAATCTTACTGAACAATATCAGAGATCTGAAAAGGACTAAGGAGGTGTGCTGAAAACTAGAAAGAGGCAGCCATAAGATCTGAAGACAGCTCCAAGCACACTATAAATGTCTTCAAATGAAATAAAGTATCACAAATGAAAGAAGCAGCACTGGTGAACAGCAACTAAATGAAAAAGTCATAGAAAATGAGCAGAAAGGTAGGCAAAAGCTAGATCACATAGTTTACTATGTGCCAAGATAATGAATTTAGATTCCACTTTAATGTAAAAAGATCTATGGTATAGGCACAAAAATCCTAAACAGTAGCAAATTAAGTTTAAATATACATTAACTGTGCTATATAATATGGTAGCTACTTGTCTATTTAGACTTATGTTAATTTAAATTAATTAAAAACCAAGTTCTTCAGGTGCACCAACCACAAGTCAACTACTCAGTAGCCTATGTGTCTAGTAGGCACTGTACTAGGCAACAAAGATTATAACAGAACAGTTCCATTGTCACAGAACATTCAATTGGACAGTACTCCTTTCAAAGAAAATACACATAACACAAACATGTCAACAAAAGAAATCATTTAAGAAAGTGAAAATTTTCTGTAAGTTTTCTTAAAACACAAAAGTAGAAATAAAAATAAATGTAGAAATATTTACAAAATGCCAAAATTCTTACCAAATGAAATGCTTTTAAAAAATTCTGTCAGTTATCACAGAACATATTTTGAAAGGTACATTCAGAGCTGAGACAATAAATTGATAACCAACACTTCCAGGGGCACCTGGGTGGCTAAGTCAGTTAAGGATCAGACTCCTGACATTGGCTCAGGTCATGATCTCACGGTTCTCTCTCTGCCTCTCCCCTGTTCACTCACATGCATGTGCACACATGCTCTGTCTCTCAAAATAAAAAACATTAAAACATTTATTTTAAAAATTCCCCTCTAAAATGGTAAATGAATCAGACTGAAAGGATCCATCAGGCCATATTCAATTTCAATAACAAACAACATTATTATCAGACTAGATCATGTAAAACTGAACACCAGAAATACGAGAATACATAAAGTTATCCTCATTTTATCTTGCATCTGCCTCTAAACCAAAATGGTTTCACCATTATATCTGTAACTGCATAAAAAAAACAACAACAACAACTAAGGATAATCCCTGCAAAACCTCTAGAGTATGAACAGATCTTCACACAAAGTTGTAAACAAAGATTCTTCTCTTCACCCATAGTTGCATAACAACCTCTCAAAGGTTCTTTTTCTTTTACTATAATACAAGTAATACAATATAAAGTCACAGACATATGTATATATAAATCACAAACCTTAAGGCTTGATTTTCTTTATGAACTACCAGTCTTGGACATACTCTTAAGAACTTTCTATTTAGAGATAGAAGAAGAAAATAAAAGCAGGCCATACCTAGAAAATAAATCTGAATGCCAGATGAAATGAATATAAATAAAGCCTCAATTTCCTAACTAGCAAAATATACAAAAAAATAATAAATGAATAGGGGCATCCGGGTGGCTCAATCAGTCAAGTGTCCAACTTTAGCTTGGATCATGATCTAGCAGTTCATGGGTTCAAGCCCAGTGTCGGCCTCTGTGCTGACAGCTCAGAGCCTGGAGCCTGCTTCATGTTCTGTGTCTCCCTCTCTCTCTGCCCCTCCCCTGCTTGTACTCTGTCTCTGTCTCTCAAAAATAAATAGACATTTAAAAAAATTTTAAATAATAATGAATAAATTCTAATAAGCTACATGAGTACATGCCTTTGAAAAATTAAATGTAATAAAAGAATAGCTTTCATAATTCTGTTTAATCCTCTCAAATGTTATTAGATAGATCTTCACATTTATTACTTTTTCTTCCTATATACCAAATATTTTGCTTTCAAAACCACAATAAACAAATCATTGTAAAAGTATTTTCCACAGAGTTTTAATAAAGCAGTCAAACTGGACATGAGAAAGTAAAATGACTCCAAGCAGAGAAAACAGTAAATTTACTGCTAAGAACTTTCAAGAGATTATCAGGTCTTTCTTTTATTTTTTTATTTGAATGTGTGAGATGAGAGAGAGGGATGGAGTCTTACTTATTTATTTTTTTTTTTTTTTACTTAATTTTTTAATCAAGCATAATTTCCTTAAAACCACTCGGGGTCAGTTCCTTGCATGTTCTCTGACTAGGACCTAACTACATACAACCCTACAGGGAACATTAACTGCACCAAAGGGGAAAATAGGGAGTTGAAAGAGGCAAACAAACAGAAAATGCAAAAAGACAATCTACTATTTCAGGAGAAAAAAACTTTACATGTGTAAAATAATCCAAGATCAGCCTTAGTCATATTAAAGTAAAAATGGGGAGTTCACAAAAGAGAAAATGAATTATTTTTGCCCACTAGTAGAAAAATAAATAGGCATTTAGGCAAAAATGCATCAGTCAATCTTACCGCTTTATAAATGGCTAAAATTTTGCAGTGGTCTTTCTACCCACTTACATAACAGATGAATACAAAAAGAAGAAAGAAAAGAAAAGAAAAGAAAAGAAAAGAAAAGAAAAAAGAAAAGAAAAGAAAAGAAAAGAAAAGAAAAGAAAAAAGACAAGACAAGAAAAAAGGCAGCTTCTCAGACTAAATACAAACAGAGCTTTGAAGTTTAAAATATTGTCTGTCTAGCAGCTGTAATACAAACTTTCCAAAACATCTACTGAAACACCTAAGAAAAATGCAGAATGAAAACTTTAAACCTCATATTAGGACGAAAAAGTCCACATGCTACCACAACTTAAAGACTGATAGGTCTCTATTCAAAAGGTTGGTCAATGCGGGCACCTGGGTGGCTCAGTTGGTTAAGAAGTCTACTCCTGATTTCGGCTCAGGCCCCTCCCCTACTTGCACACTCTCTCTCACTCTCTCTCAAAGTAAATAAATAAACTTAAAAAAAAAAAAATTAAAAGGTTGGTCAATGGACCTTGCATATCATACAGACAGCAGGCCTGACCAACAAAAATGACCCCTTCAGCACCTGGGTGGCTCAGTCGACTGAGCGTCCGACTTTGGCTCAGGTCATGATCTCACAGCTCGTGAGTTCGAGCCCTGCGTCAGGCTCTGTCCTGACAGCTCAGAGCCTGGAGCCTGCTTCTGCTTCTGTGTCTCCCTCTCTCTCTGCCCCTAACCCACTCGCATTCTGTCTCTGTCTCTCTCAAAAATAAATATTTTTAAAAAAATAAAAATAAAAAAAATGACCCCTTCAAATTCCCTCCCTGTCTACTATAGATCACAAACACAAGGTTTATACCAACCAAACAGAAACCAGGTAGCTGTTCTTCCACATGTGTCTACAACATCATGGGGCAAACTGCTCCTACATCCTCTCTCTCCCCGTGTTTTAGATGGTTTTCAAAGAGTATCTATAGGGGGTCCCTTGGACTCTTTCAGACAGTCCATGAGGTCAAAAGTATTTTCATAATAATGCTAAGCAGTAATTAACCCTTTTCACCATCACTGAGTATACGGTGCAGTTTTCAGAGACAATGTGACATATGACACCACAACTAACTGAATCCAGCCGTCTTCCATGAAGCCAGACCTTTTTTAATCCGCAAAAAGGCAAAACAATGCCAATCTTGTACTAAATTGTTTTTGCTTTAGAATATTTAATTTTGCACAAAAATGTTATTTCTATTAAGATAGTAGGTTTATTGTTTTAAAATAAACATTTGCAATTATAATTTCTAATATGATAACTATCATTAGATATAACCCACATAAATTAAAAAAACTCTCCAGGTCCTCAATGATTATAATGAGTATAAAGGAGTCCAGAGACCAAAAGTCTGAAAACTGGTACTCTAGGTAATCTAAGTCTCTTATGGACCTTCACTTCCTTTGCTGATACAAACATCGAGTCAAAGGAAAGAACTGGGAAGGAAGAATATGTGCATTGGTTTCATGTTCACTCATAAAGGAAGTGCCGGAGTTGCAAAGAGACAGGAAGCTCCCAGAGAGCAGAATATATTGAAAACTAATATTCATAGACTCCATCTGTTCAGAAGATCATGCAGAAGACAAAGGAATAGTCCATTTCACTCTAGCATAGTCCCAGCTAGACAAATGACATGAATGTAAACTAGAATGCCGACTGAAATTTAAAGAGTGCGCTCAAGAAGGATCTACAACTCTTGCAATCTAACAAACAGTAGGAAAAAATAATATCATCACAAAAACTCACAGGAAAACTAAAACTTTCAAAATAAATTCCATTTTTAAAAATCCATGAAAAAGAAATAAATTTTTAGAAAAGTTTTGTATCCTCAGTAGGATACCAAAGGACAAAATCTTTTTTAAAAAAAAAGACAAAGAGAAATAGAGTAATAAGAACTGGATGAGGAGAAAAACAAAACAAAGCAAAACAAAACAAAACAAAAAAACAACATGAGATTAAAAGAAGATGAGTAAAGCAAAAACTTAATATTACAGAGAGGGTTAAAAAAAAAAATCCACATTAGGGAAAATAAACCAACATTAGGGAAAATTAAATCTTTCTTATGAGACCAAGCTCAAGATTTTCCAGAATGCAGGAGGGGGAAACGGAAAAAACTGAATCACTATATTGTATAAAAAAATCAATATCCAAGATTACATTAAGTATGCCCAAAGAAACCAGAACACTTAGAACGATGCAAGAAAAAAGGGCATTTAATACCTACATGCCTTTCTTGAAAATGTACTTTAGTCAGCACTGTAGTTAGCACTGTAGTTAAAGATGTTACGAACTTCACCGACTCTGGTCAGAGACATCAATAAGGTGATAGGAATTAAATTAACTCAGAACAATAAAAAGCAAGTGGAGGACAACCATCAGAAGATGAAAAGGATTTCAATAGATTTCTGAAATACAAAGAGGACAGAAACCTATTGATATTAAGCCAGAACACACCCACAACAATGGGGGGGGGGGGGGCGGGGATCTTCACTGAAGAAGAGGGAAGAGCTGATCATCAGTAAAGTGATACCTGAGGGGAACAAACAACTCTGAAAATTGCTAGGCTACCAAATAAGAACAACAAGGATCACGCATCACCTAGCTAATGTATTTGGAGATCTCTGCCATTTGTGTTTCAGAATACAAAAAAATTATGTTCTTTATGATATTTCTACTTTAAAAACTGACTTCTGCTTACAATTTCCTTCATCTAACAGCAAATAAAATTCCAGTGATACATAGGCATATCTCCACAGAGAAACCTGAACTGTGATTCTGTTTACATTTCTTTAGTCGAAAATAAGTCTTGTAAGAGAACTTAATGTCATCTCTAATAAAAACTATAAATCTGCCCAGTGCCTTAATCAACCCCAAGGTTTTCAAATTATTTATTGCCTTGAAATTACAGCGTGAACACTGATGCAGTTCTCTCCTTCACCTCTTGTAAATCATCTCAACAATGAAAATATTTTTATGTGTGAATTTATCAAAGAAATTTTCTTAAACTAACTCAAGTTTTCAGCAAAACTCAGAGGCAAATATAATCCACAAACTCTAAAACACAAATGTAGACTATAAAAAGTAGTTAGAATCCAAGAGAAAAGGGCTAAGGAAAGTTCAGAGTGTCGCTGGAAGAACTAGCCAGCAGATGCCAGAAATTATGCACAAAAATACACTCCGAGAGTAAATAGCTTTCTTAAGCGAAAAAGAGAATTTCAATGTTTGAAATACTGAGTACAGAAGGCAGAATACAATGAGGTACAGACAGAACCACAGACAACTGAAAAGAATCACACAGAAAAGGCATTTGCCTAGAACAAGCCTGAGTCTGGCCAAAGCAAAGCTTTGAGTAATATAATCTAAAATATCACTTCCTATATTCTCCTCTCATAGCAACCTCCCACAAATAACTGATCCAGGAATATCTAATTTCTTTAAAGATAGGTAATATTAAGGAACTGACATAGCATCAATACAAAAGTACTGAATGAAAAGAGGTAGAAAGGTAATATGAGGTAGAACGGTAATACTAACAGTGCAAACTTCACAGAAAAATACTGCCATACAACAGATGACAATTATTACCACATACTTGATCATGACTTTTTAAAATAAAACTCTCACTGATATAAAGCAGACCAACAAAGCAGAAATGTAAAAAGATCCGAGGAAAAAGATGGCATAACAATTGAATAATATAAAAGGTAACATGACAAAACACAGGAAAATAGTTCAAGGGAAAAATCATCAGCACAGAAATGAAAGAATATAGCAAATATAGAACAATAATATAGAACAAAGAATAAGAGAATGGAGATTTAAAGGACACAACAAAATGAAACAGAACAAAGGAAAAAGAAATTAAAGGGATCAGAGCACCAATATTAGATTTAGAGCAATGGTTCTCAAAGCAGGGTCCGTGGACAAGCAGTTGCGTTTCACTTGGGAATTTGAGAGAAACCACAATTTCTCATGCCACCAAAGATTTACTAAAGTCAGAAAATCTGGAAATGGAACCCAACAGTCTGTTTTAACAAGCCCTCCAGACAATTCAGATCCACACTAAAGTTTTGGAACTGATGCCTTGGAAGATGGAAAAAGAGACACAATATGAACATAGCCAAAATGTCCAAAGAGGAAAACCAATCAGTATAACATCACAAATATTTAAATATAAACAATAAACTTAAAACTTGAATCTGCATATTAAGAAGGGCATAAGTAACAGAGAAAACTGACCTAGAACAGTGAACTCCAAGACATATCTAGGAAGTTAGTGAACTTTAAAGATGAAAAAATAATCTTTTGAGCAAAGAAACAAAAAGATTAAGTTAATTAAAATGGAGGGGGGAAGAAACAAAAAATCAGATGGCATCTTATTGCTTCACAACAACATTAAATATTAGAATACAGTGGAACACTCACAGGTTAAGCATGAGCCAGGATTTTTATATTCCTTTAAACAACCCTTCAAAAATAAAAATGACAACAAGTAAACACTCTTAAACATGCAAGAACTAAGGGATCACTGTTCTCATGAAATATTCTTTTTTTTTTTTTTTCTCATGAAATATTCTTGAGAAAACTACTAGGAGTTAAAACTTCAGCTAAGCAAGAATTGGAAAAGGAGTACTATTATCAAAGCAGTAAAGCATAATTAGCTATAAAATAAATGTGGGGATTAGGAAGAAAAAACAGAAAGTAAATATCATCTACCCCAATAATATGAAAATAATATAAATAAAAATTGAGAGAAAAAAAAGGAGAAATGATGGGTTGGAACTCCCATCTTCGGAATTTAATGTTAACAAATCAAGTAGTAGAATATAAGTATACTTCACAGTAGGAAAATAATATCATTTATTAAAAACTAATAGTGGAGAAATGGGAGTAAAAGAACAAAGACTTATATTATGCATAGGTAGGAATTTAATAGGTAATATTTAAAGAAATACAAAACTAAAGATATCATAGAAAGATACAATTGTGAAATTAATCACTAAAACAAAAATACAGACAACCCAAATACCAGAAAACTAGAAATGCATGCACCAACACACATTTTAACAGCAGAATGAAAGACCTGTGGTTAACTATGAAAAGAGAAAACAACACAATAACAGCATCAATATCCAATATATTTTTCACATGGATAAATGTAAATGGAATAAATCATCAGTTAAAAAAATAAAAGAGTTATACACATGTCCATGTAAGTAAGAACTTGGACAGAAATGTTTGTTGCAACATTATTCACAATAACCACCAAGTGAAAACAACTAAAAATGTCCATCAACTGAAGAATAGATAAACAAAGTTATATATCCACACAAAGAAATATTTTGGGGGCCATAATAAGGAATGGCATACTGATTCATGCTACAACATGGATGAACCTTAAAAACATTATGCTATATGAAAGAAATCAGGCACAAAAACACCACATTTTGAATAATTCAGCTTCTATGAAATGTCCCCAAATAGTCAAATCTATAGAGACAGAAAATAGACTGGTGGCTGCCAAAGGCCAGAAGTTTGGAAGAATTAGGGAATGGTTGCTAACAAGTACAGAGTTTCTTTTGGTGGCGATGAAAAATGATCCAAAGTTGACTGTGGTGGTGATCATACAACTCTGAATTGCACACTAAATTGAATTTATTGAAATTGTACATTTGAATGAGTAGACTGTGCGATACACAATTACATCTCAATAAAGCTGTTTAAAATTCTAAATAACAGAAGTGTTACAGTGTGGATCACAAAGGAAAACAAAACTTCACTGTATACAAAGCACATACCTAAAATAATAAGATTCAAAAAACCTTTGAAGTAGTATGATAAATAAAGGCAAAAACAAACAAAAAGAAACAAGGCTCACAATATTAGTCACAATCTTAAAAGTCAAGACAAAAAAAAAAAAACCTTTATAAGTCTAAGGGAATATAAATCCAAATGAAGAAATAATTATCTATGAAATTATCATCACCAAAAAGCACAGTATGAATATTCATGAAGAAACTTTAGAAGACACTATAATTAAACAGCCACTAGTGTTAGGAAGATTTCATTCACCTCACTTAGTCTATGACAGATCAACTGAGCCAAAAATAAATATGAATATAAAGGCTAAAACAAAAACATAATTAGTAAGGCAAATTTGATTGACATATATAAATCTTTACTCTGAGTTGATAACACCTTTTAAAGGGTCTGTGAAACAGTCCCAAGAATTGATAACACCTTATAATAAATTCCAAAAAGCAGAATATACAGATAATATCCTTTCACCTTAACACGATAAAATTTAAAATAACAAATTCAGAAAATAAAGACTTCTACCTTGAAATTTCAAAACTCTTTAACAAGCATGAAAAAAAGCAAAAAAGAAAACAAAATTGCAGACTTCTTAAAAACATGACAAAAGTTACTCAGTATCCTATTCTAGTTATCAGACTACGTATGGCAGGCACAGAAGGAAATTTTAAAGTACTAATATCTATAAGAAAAGAAGGAGAGTTAATGAATTCAATTGCCCAACTAAAAAGATAGTAAAGGACAATAAAGAGAAATACAAACCAAAGATTAATAAATAATAAAAGTAAGTTTTGCTTAGGAAAAGAGCAGAAGTAAGAAACAAAAGAAAGCTGGTTTATTGTGGAGGGGAAAAAACTTAAATAGCTACCATTATTCAGAAAAAAGCAAAGAAACAAATATTCAACTAATAAATCCTGATAGGAAATAACCACAAAAACAAAAGAAATTTAAAGTCTTATCATCAATTACTTTCCTCAACTATATACAGTTAATTTTAAAATATCAATAAAATGGCTATTTTGCTAAGAACGATAATTTACCAAAACAGGGAAGTCTAGTTGGCTCAGTCAGTTAAGTGTTAGACTCTTGATTTTGGCCCACATCACAATCTCACAGTTCATGGGTTCGAGCCCCCTGTCAGGCTCTGCACTGATAGCACAAAGCCTGTTTGGATTCTCTCCCTCTCTCTCCCTCTCTCTCTCTCTCTCTCCCTCTGCCCCTTCCCTGCTCATGCTCAGTCTCTCTCAAAATAAATCAATAAACTTAAAAAAAAAAAATAAAGAAAGAATGATAATTTACTAAAACAGACTCAAGAAGAGAAAAAAATCTAATCAAACCAATTTCCATAGGAGAAGTAGAGGAAGTCCAGTATCTGTTAACCCAACCCCAAACACTAGGACTCAAATAGTCCATGGGAGAATTCCATAAAATCCATCAAAACTGGATAATTCCAATGCTATTAAAACTACTCCAGAACAGCAGAAGAAAAAATCCTAAGTTCTTTTTGTGGAGTAGAACATTGATGTAAAAGTTACCAAAGAGTTACAGAACAAGATCACTTATTAACATCAATACAAAAATCCTAAATACAATGCTAGAAAAAAAAACCATTCATTACATCATTTAAAAATAATACACTATGGAGAAATAATCCATGTTCATGGACAGGAAGACTCAACAGTGACAAATGTCAGTTCTTCCCAACTTGATCTATAGATTCAATGCAATCCCAATCAAAATGCCAGCAAATTATTTTGTGGATATCAACAAACTGACTTTAAAGTTTATATGGAGAGGCAAAAGACCCAGAACAGCCAACATAATGTTGAAAACAAAGAAATAAAGTTGGAGGCCTGACACTCCCTGACTTTAAGACTCACTATAAAGCTACAGTAATCAACATAGTGTAGTATTAGCAAAAGAATAGACAAACAGATCAACAGAACAAAACACAGATCCCAGAAACAGACTCACATAAATATAATCAATTGATCTATGATAAAGGAACAAAGACAATACAATGGAGCAAAGACAGTTTTTCAATAAACGGTTCTACAACAACTATCGTATTCCAAAAAATGAATCTAGACATAGACCTTACACCCTTCACAAAAATTAACTCAAAATAAATCATAGACCTAAATGTAAAAAGCAAAACTATGCAACTCCTAGAAAATAAGGTAGGACAAAACCTAGACAACTTCGGGTATGGTGATGCCTTCTTAGATATAACACCAAAGACACGGATCCATCAAGACATGGATCCATGATCCATGTGGTTTGAGAAAACAAAACACATGCTGGAAAAAATATCTGAAAAAGCACATCTAATAAGGACTCTTATCCAAAATATCCAAAGACTCTTAATAACAAAATGAACAAATCAATTAAAAAATAGGTCAAAGACCTTAACAGACACATCACTAAAGAAGCTATAGAGATGAAAAATAAGCATATGAAAAGATGCTCCACATCATATGTCATTATGGAATTGCAAATTAAAAAAAAAATTATTTGTGTGTGTGTGCGTGTGTGTATATATACATATATATATAATCACTACACACCTATTAGAATGGCCAAAATCTGAAACACTGACATCATCAAATGCTGAGAAGGATGTGGAACAACAGGAACTCTCATTCACTGCTAGTAAGAATGCAAAATGGTAAGCCATTTTGGCGGTTGATTACAAAACTAAATATACTCTTACCATATAACTGAACTATTGTGCTCTTTGGTATTTACTCAAAAAAGTTGAAAATTTATATCCACACAAAACCTACACGTGGGTGTTCACAGCAGCTTTATACATAATTGCCAAAATGTGGAAGCAACCAAGAATCCTTCAGTAGGTGAACGGATAAATAAACTGTGGCACGTCCAGACAATGTAACATTACTCAGCACTAAAAAGTGAGCTATCAAGCCATGAAAAAGACATAGAAACAACACTTAATGGCATATTAATAAATTAAAGAAATCGATCTAAAATAGTGTGATTCAAAAAATAAAATAAAGTAGTATGATTCCAACTATATGACATTCTAGAAAAGGTAAAACAAAAAATCAGAACTTGCCAAGGGACAGGGGAAAGAGAGGGATGATTAAGCAGAGCATAGATAGGTACGGCAATGAAAATACTCTGTATGACACTATCCTGATGGATATGTTATTAATATACTTGTTCAAACCTACAGAATGTACAACACCAAGAATAAATCCTAATGCAAACTAGACTTCGGGTGATTATGGTGTCAATGTGTGTTCATCAGTGGTAACAAATGTAACATTCCAGTGAGTAATGTTGATAATGTGAAAAACCATGCATATGTGGTGGCAGCAGGTGTAAGTGAAATCTCTGTACCTTGCTTTAAATTTTGCTGAGAGAGAAGGAGCTAAGATGGCTGAGTAGTAGGAGGACCCTGGGCTTGCCCCATCCCTCAAACACAGCTAGATAAATATCAAATCATTCTGAATACCCAAGAAATAGATCTGAGGACTATAGAACAAACTGCACAACTGGAGGAAGAGAAAAGGCCACATTGTGAAAGGCAGAAGTGCAGAGACATGGTTTGGGAGAGAAACAGACTGCAGGTGCTGTAGACGGGAGGAAGGGAGAGAGAGAAAGAGGAGTACACAGGGGATCGCACAAGGAAAACACCTCCCCAAAGCCACTGACTGGGAAAACAAGAGGGGCTGATTTTCTAAAGTTTTTACAATGAGTGGAGCTCAAAGAGTGTAGTTTTAGAGGCCCATGGTGTGGCCAGTGGTGGAACCCAGCAGGCGCTGCAGTGCTCCTGTGGATAAGGAGGGCAGATAGCCTGGGAACAGACAGTGCCATCTGAGGATGCCCTGGCAGGCACTAGGAGAGATGGTTCCCCCTTCTTGGAGCACATCTGGAAGAGGTGGCACTGCCTCTCGTGAGTCACAATCTCATGATTCATGGGTTCAAGCCCAGTACTGGGCTCTGTCTGATAGCTCAGAGCCTGGAACCTGCTTCTGATTCTGTGTCACCCTTGCTTTCTACCCCTCCCCCACGCTCTCACTCACTCTCTCTGTCAGAAATAAAAAAAAACATTAAAATAATTTTAATAAAAAAATAAAATAAAAATCAGAAAGGAACTCATTGACAGTAATACAATAATAATGGGGAGTTTTAACATACCACTTATCAATGGACAGATCATCTAAGCAGAAAGTCAATGAGGAAATAATGGCTTTGAATCACACACTGGACCAGATGGACTTAACAGCTATATTCAGAACATTTTATCCTAAAGCAGAATACACATTCCTTTCAAGTGCACATGGGGCATTCTCTAGAACAGATAACAACTAGGCCTCAACAAGTACAAAAAGATTCAGATCATATTACACAAGTTTTCCAATCACAGCGCTGTGAAATTTGGAGTGAATCACAAGAAAACATTTGCAAAGACCACAAATGCATGGAGTTTAATGAATGTCCTACTGAAGAATGAAAGGGTCAACCAGGAAATTAAAGAAGAAATACAACAATACATGGAAACAAATGAAAATGAAACCATGACAGTGGAAAACCTTTGAGATGCAGCAAAAGCAATCATAAGAGAGAAGTATATAGCAATATAGGCCTACCCCAAGAAACAAGAAAATTCTCAAAATCACAAACCAACCTTACACCTAAAGGAGCTAGAAAAAGAACAATAAGTGAAGCCTAAAGCCCATAAAAGAAGGGAAATAATAAAGATTAGAGCAGAAATAAATGATATAGAAAAAAAAAAACAACAAAAAACAAATAGCAGTGGAACAGATTAATGAAACCAGGAGCTGGTTCTTTAAAGAGTAGAAGTGTTAAATCTGTAGCCAAATTTATCAAAAAGAAAAGAGAAAGGACCAAAATAAATACAATCACTAATGAGCAAAATCATAACCAACACCACAGAAATACAATTATAAGAGAACATCATGAAAAATTGTATGTCAACAAATTGGGCAATCAAGAAGAAATGGATAAATTCCTATAAACATAAACTACCAAAACTGAAATAGGAAGAAATAGAAAACTTGAACAGACTGATAACCAGTAAAGAAATTGAAGCAGTTATCAAAAATCTCCCAACAAACACAAGTCCAGGGCCAGATGTCTTCCCAGGGGAATTCTAACAAACACTTAAAGAAGAGTTAATACCTATTCTTCTCAAACTGTTCCAAAGAATAGAAATGGAAGGAAAACTTACACATTTATTCTACAAGGCCAGCATTACCTTGATTCCAAAACCAGCTAAGTCTCCACTTAAAAAAAAGAGAACTACAGGCCAATATCTCAGGTAAAGTTGGATGCAAAAATTCTCAACAAAATACTAGCAAATCGAATTCAACAGTACATTAAAAGAATCATTTACCACAATCAAGTAGGATTTATTCCTGGATTGCAAGGGAAGTTTAATATTTGCAAATCAGTCAACATGATATACCACATTAATAAAAGGAAGGGTAAGAACCATATGACCCTCTCAATAGATGCAGAAAAAGCAGTTGACAAAGTACAGCATCCATTCTTGATAAAAACCTCAACAAAGTAGGAACAGAAAGGTCATACCTCAAGATAATAAAGGCCATATATGAAAGACCCACAGCTAATATCATTCTCGATGAGGAAAAACTGAGAGCTTTTCCTCTATGTTCAGGAACAAGACAGGGATGTCCACTCTCACCATTGTTATTTAACATAGAACTGGAAGTCCTAGCCTCAGCAATCAGAAAACAGAAAGAAATAAAAGGCATCCAAACCAGCAAGGAAGAAGTCAAACTTTCACTATTTGCAGACAACATGACAATCTATGTAGAAAACATGAAAAACTCCACCAAAAAATTACTAGAACTGCTACACTAATTCAGTAAAGTTGCAGGATACAAAATAAGTATCTAGAAATCTGTTGCATTTCTACATACCAATAATGAAGCAGCAGAAAGAGAAATCAAGGAATCAATCTCATTTACGGTTCCACCAAAAACCATAGGATACCTAGGAATAAGCCTAACAAGGAGGTAAGGAATCTGTACTCCCAAAACTATAGAACACTGAAGAAAGAAACTGAAGATAACACAAAGAAATGGGAAAACATTCTATGCTCATGGATTGGAAGAACAAATATTGTTAAAATATCTACACTACCCAAAGCAATCTGCACATTTAATGCAATCCCTATCAAAAGACCAACAGCATTTTTCATGGAGCTAGAACAATCCAAAAATGTGTATGGAATCCAAAAAGATCTCAAATAGCCAAAGCAATCTTGAAAAAGAAAAGCGAAGCTGTAAGCATCACAATTCCACACTTCAAATCATATTACAAAGCTGAAGTGATAAAAGACAGTATGGTACTGGCATAAAAACAACACAGAGATGAATAGAACAGAATAGAAAATCCAGAAATGGATCCACTACAATATGGTCAACTAATCTTTGACAAAGCAGGAAAGAGTAGCCAATGGAAAAAAGTCTCTTCAACAAATGGTGCTGGGAAAACTGGACAGCAACATGCAGAAGAATAAAACTGGACCACTTTCTTACACCGTACACAAAAATAAACTCAAAATGGATAAAAGACCTAAATGCGAGACAGAAAACCACCAAAATCTGAGAGAAGAACACAGGCAGTAACCTCTTTGCTATCACCCATAGCCACTTCTTACTAGATATGTCTCCTGATGCAAGGGAAACAAAAGCAAAAATGAACTTATTGGGACTTCACAATAAAAAGCTCTGCACAGAAAAGGAAACAACCAACAAAACTAAAAGGCGACCTTCGAAATGGGAGAAGATATTTGCAAGTGACATATCTGATAAAGGGTTAGTATCCAAAATCTATAAACAATGTATAAAACTCAAACCCCCAAAAAATAATCCAATTAAAATGGACAGCAGGCATGGATAGACATTTTTCCAAAGAAGACATCCAGATAGCTAAGACACATGAAAAAAAATGTTCAATATCACTCATCATCAGGGAAATGCAAATCAAAACTACAATGAGATATCACCTCACACCTGTCAGAATGGCTACAATTAACAACACAAGGAAACAACAGATGTTGGCAAGGATGCAGAGAAAGGGTAACTCCCTTATGCTCTTGGTGGGGATACAAACCGGTGCAGCCACTCTGGAAAATAATATGGAGGTTCCTTAAAAGTGAAAAATGAAACTACAATATAATCCAGCCATGGCACTACTAGGTATTTGCCCAACAGATACAAAAATACAGATTCAAAATACAGATTCAAAGGGGTACAAGCAATCCAATGTTTACAGCAGCAGTATCAACAATAGCTATATTATGGAAAGAGCCCAAATGTCCATTGACTGATGAATGGATAAAGAAGATGTGGTGTATATATATGCATACACACAACGGAATATCACCCAGCCATCATAAGAATGAAATCTTACCATTTGCAACAACATGGACGGAACTAGAGAGTATTATGCTAAGCAAAGCAAAATAAGTCGGAGAAAGACAAATACCATATGATTTCACTTATATTCAGAATTTAAGAAATAAAGCAAATGAACATAGGGGGAGAAAAGAGAGAGAAGCAAACCAGAAAACAGACTCTTAACTAACGAGAACAAACCAAGGGTTGCTGGAAGGGAACTGGACAGGAGGATAGGTTTAATGGGTGATGAGGATCAAGGCAGGCAATTGTTGTGATGAGCCCTGGGTGTTGTATGTAAGTGATGAATCACTAAATTCTACTCCTGAAACCAATACTACACTATATGTTAACTAACTTGAATTTAAATAAAAATGTGAAACTTAAAAAAAAAAAAAGTTGTGAACCAAACTGCTGTAAAGAAAAGAAATAACAATAATAATGAAGTCTTCAAAAATAGTAACAATACATTAAGTAGGACTTATCATATTAGGACGTATTTTCATATAACTCATGAGATAAATAAATCTAACAGAAAAAGATAATTGTATTATATCTATAGATGAAAAGTCATTTGGCAATACTGAATACCTTTTTTTTTAATGTTTATTTATTTACATTGGGAGAAAGCTCACACTCAGGGAAAAGGGGCAGAGAGAAAGGAAGAGAAAATCTTAAGCCAGTTCCACACCGCCAGCAAAGAGCCCCATGTGAAGATCAATGTCACAAGCCACGAGATCATGACCTGAGCCAAAATCAAGAGTAGGACGCCCAACTGACTGAGCTACCAGGCGCCCCATAAATACCTATTCTTGAGTAAAAGTAAAACAACTCAATATTCTGGTTTCTCTTCGGACTGCATAAATCTTTCAGCTTTTAAAAGTAAAACAACTCAGCAAAATAGAACCAGATACTTGTTTAACCTGATAAAATAGATTTCAGACTCAGAGGCAACATATACTTGTAAGCAACACTAGAAGTACCGCCATGCAAATCAAGAACAAGATCCCTATAACTATCACTACAATTTAAATCTGTATTCATGCATAACTGAATCAGACAAGAGAAAAATATATTAAAAATCTAAAGAATAAAACTGTGTCTATTTATACTTAATATGATTGAATACCTAGAAAATCCAAGAGAATCAACTGAAGAATTATTATAAACAACAAAATATAGTGAGAACTGGAAAAATAAAGTCTGTATACCAAAATCAACAGCTTTCTTTTTTTTCTTATTTTTAAAAATGCTTTTTAATGTTTTTATTCATTTTTGAGAGAGAGAGAGAGATAGAGAGAAAGAGAGAGAGTACTAGCAGGGGAGGGGCAGAGAGAGAGAGGGAGACACAGAAAGCCAAGCAGGCTCCAGGCTCTGAGCTGTCAGCACAGAACCCAACACAAGGCTCAAACCCAACAACTGTGAGATCATGACCTGAGCCAAAATTGGATGCTTAACTGACTGAGCCACCCAGGTGCCCCCCAAATCAACAGCTTTCAAATTTAAAAACTTGTATAAAAGGCATCTGCTAAGTCCTACAGGTAACAGCACCCTTAATAGTTAAAATAGACTTTTCCTGCTCCAAAGAAAAGGAATAAATATGGCTGTATCACTCTCACTACCTGTATTCAACATTAAATAAGAGGCTCTTAGCCAGTATAAAAAGAGAAAAAATAAAAAGGTATCCAGATTGGAAAGGAAAACTAAATGTGCCCTTTTTTGTTTCGTTTTGTTTTGTTTTGCAGAGGACATGACTGTCTATGTAAAAAGATATGATGGAATCTATAAAAAGCTAGTACATGGGAACCTGGGTGGCTCAGTTCATTAAGAGTCTGACTGCAGCTCAGGTCATTATCTTATACTTCGTGGGTTCAAGCCCCATGTCAGGCTCTGTGTTGACAGCTAAGAGCTTGGAGCCTGCTTCAGATTCTGTGTCTCCCTCTCTTTCTGCCCCTCCCCCACTTGTGTTTTCTCTCTCTCTCTCTCTCTCTCTCTCTTTCTCTTTCTCAAAAATAAATAATTAAAAACATAATCTAGTAAAGTAATAAGTGAGTTAGCAAGACTGCAAGAAAAAATCAATATACAAAAATCAATGTATTACTATATGTTATCAACAATTAAAAATTGAAAAATTTAAATACTATTTATAATATATCAAAGAGTATGAAATCAATCTGAAAGAAGTCAGATGAGTAAAACCACAAAAATTTCTTTTTTTTCTATTTTATTTTTTTAATTTACTCCAAGTTAGTTAGCATATCATGCAATAATGATTTCAGGAGTAGAATCCAGTGATTCATCCCCTACATATAACACCCAGTGCTCATCCCAACAAGTGTTCTCCTCAATGCCTATCACCCATTTAGCCAATCCCCCCACCCACAACCCCTCCAGCAACCCTCAGTTTGTTCTCTGTATTTAAGAGTATCTTATGTTTTGTCCCCCTCCCTGTTTTTATATTATTTTTGCTTTTCTTCCCTTATGTTCATCTGTTTAAACGGAAAAATTTTCTGAAATTAAAGACCTAAATAAAAGGAGAGAAATACCAGTTTGATAAACTGGAAAACTCAACGCTGTTAGGGTATCAAATCTTCTCCCCCAAATTGATCTATATATTCAATGCAATTCCAATCCAAATCCCAGCATGCACTTCGTAGATACTGACAAACTTATTCTAAAATTCACATGAAAATGCTAAGGCCTAGAAAGTTGGAAGGTTAATCCTATCTCATTTCAAGGTTTAATCTGAAACGTAATCAAGACAGTGTGGTACTAGTGTAAAGACAGACAAATACAATCAAGGGAACAGAACAGAATCTAGAAAAAGACCCAGACATTCCATGACAACTTAGTTTTCATAAAGGTGCAAAAAGCAAGTCAATGAAAAAAGGGCAGTCTCTTCAATAACTGGTGCAGAAATAATTGGATATTCATATACAAAACAAACAAATGTCTAAGACTATGGAATACTTAAATTATGGTACTGATAAGATGAAAATCTTTGCATCTGTGAAAAAAAAAGGAAAGGGGGGGACTATCTCTACATACCAATACTGGGGTAAGGGGACTCAAAATATATTAAGTAAAAAAAGCAAAGAATAGAATAAAAGAAAGAAAGAATAAAAGCATAGAATGGTGTGTTAAGAATCATCTCTTGGATAAGGTTGGTAAGAATAGTAAATGTATTTGCTTATATATGCATAGGAAAATTCTGATGGATACAGTTATAAGCTAATGGCAATGGTTATTCTTCTGATGTGATAAATGAATAGAAAACTTTCATAGAAACTTTTTGCTGTGTGACTTTAAAAATTTTATAAACATATTAATCCATTCAAATAATTCTTTTTTAATTGGCCTTCAAGCTGTAAATACAAACAAGCTGTAAATACAAATAAGCTGTAATCTGAGAAGCTGCTATTTGTTTTTACTATTTTGGATGCTGTATTCTAATTATGTATACTAAAGTTAAAAACTGAACAACTCATTATCTCTTCACTGGACTTGACAGATCAAATGACAAAATGAGTAGGTTGTTAACAGAGCTATGTTAAGTCCTAAAATCAAAGTTATCTCCAAGATTTTAAAGATATATAGAAATAAAATTCTATTATTCTACACATTTCTGTGCATTCTTCATAGTTGTAAATTTTGTTTAAATCCACATAAAAACTAGCATTCCTCATAAAAAATGATACATAATTCTCTCAAAAATGCTTTATTATTCATAATATCACTATCTCACCCATTCCCATTAGTAATGATAAAAATAATAAGAATCTCTACAGCAATCATCTGTTACATGTAGCTACTATCCTATAACTGGTGTTGCTGTAGTCTTACCCTTTAGACCAACTCTGCTACAAAATGTGCTTTTCTTCTTTATTACATGAAACAAAAAAAAAAAAAAACAACAGAACTGGAAAATGAGAGGAGGAAGTTATACTTAAAATTCCACATACTAGAATTCTTTTAATTTTTTTTTTAAGTTTACTTATTTTGAGAGAGAATGCACACGCGCACGTCAGCAGGGGAGGGGCAGAATCCCAAGCAAGCTCCGTGCTGTCAGTGCAGAGCCTGATGTGGGGCTCGAACTCATGAACTGTGAGATCATGACCTGAGCCGAAATCAAGAGTCTAACACTTAACTGACTGAGCCACGCAGGCACCCCTAGAATTCCTTTAAAAAAAAGAGTATCTTAGAATTTTTTAGGGGTTATATAAGCTAAGTGTTTAAAAAAAAAAACAAACAGGTTTTTCTAGTGAAAAACTACATGAAAAGTTGTTCAACCTAACTGCTTCACATCCCTTAAGAACAGTTCTAATAGTAATCCACTGCAAATATTTCTAAGTAGCACTGATTGTAACTAAAGAAACTGTATGATCTAAGACATTTTCTTAAATGTTGAACTTGAATTATGACAGCACAAGCTGTCAAGTTAGTTTTTTTAAAAAATGAATGCAAACTGAAACCATGTGGCCTCTGCTCAACTTTTACACTGATTTATAATTTAGAAAGTGTTTCTATAAGAATGCATTGCTCCAGTTAGCAAATTTTCACCAATGACATAGTCCATGTTAAGTGTCTATCAACCTTATCCTTACCCTTACCCTACAGATTGGGCAGGGCACAGAAATAGATACCCCTTTAACATCCCTGCTGCCAAAACAGACACAAAAGGCAAGCAGTGAGCTGTGGGAAGATCAGGGCAGCAGGGATCAACCAAGAGTTCCATGCCAAGCAGGTGTTATGCAAAAATTCCATAAAAATAGAATAATAACTTCGTATTCATTGACATGAAAAATGATAGGCACTGGACAGTGCTGGGATTACTGTAGCTATTATATCCAAGGGCTCATTCCAAATTAAGTGGACATGAGCAGAAGCAGGTAAAATACTACAAAAATTTACATCATCTAGCATGTGGGATTATATTAGAAAAGAGTTTAAAACGCATACTTGCAGATGTTGCTATACTTCCTATATTATTCTATCATAACCACCCCTTCTCCAAAATATAATAATTTCATGGTGCATCTTTACTGTCAAATACTATGTAGTAGTTAAAAATAATGAGACAAATCTCTAAGCACTAACCTGGAAATATTTCCAAGCCACACTGTTAGGTAAAGAAAACAACAATCCCAGAATGATGCATTTTAAGTGTCAAAACAACAGAAAGAAACAAAAGAAAACCCTCAATATATGTACGTATGCAAATGATTTTTTAAATAGGAGTAAGTACCAACCACTGGTGGTTGGTGACCTTCAGAAGGCATAACAGGTAATTTTCACTCTATCTCATTCTTTACTGTCTACAGCTTTTTAAAAAACATAACATAGACCAACAGCCATGAATCAAAAACTATTATGAGAAACAAGAAAGGAACCTAGTTTAAGTTTCCATCACTGAGAATCTTACTCTGGAGAAGACTTGGGAATTGCACAAGTTTGTCCAGAATAGTGCTATATTCAATTAAAATAATTTCTGGAAAAATCAAGACAACTGGGCAGTAATATGTCATTCATAATCCTCTCACAAGCTGAATTATGACACACTGTAAGGACTAATTAGAAAATTTTACCTTTCTTGAAGTATAGATGTCAAAAAATGGCTTATTTCTGACACTAAATGGTTCCTGTGTTTTGTCAATGAGCCCAGTCTTCATTTTTTCATGTCGAGGACTTATTATTTCTCTTTCTATACACTGCAGACGAATATTAAAATCACAATCTCCAACTGGCTGTGCCTGAATCAAATGAGACAATTATTTCAATTTCAATACTAAAAACTATTTTATCAGCATAATTATTAAAGCCGTCACAATGTACATGGCAGTCTATGTAAGGAGCATCTTTAAAGTTGTCCAGTGCACAGACTGCACAACCACATGTCAGTCCTAATTTGACTAATAAACACACCTAAACACACACATATAGACACACAAGAGTTATTTAAATTATAAATGCATGAAATAGTGTAAGAATGATACGATATTCTCCAATATAAACTGAAGTTTTCACATCTGAATTAAAGTGTTAATATACTGACTAATCATTTTTATTATTTGAATTAGTACAATTATATGAACAAATAAAACCAGTATAAAACTAAAATCCACATAATTCAGGAAAGTATAAGCAAATAACATATCAAAATAAGCAACACAGTCGCCTATAATGTTTTTTGTTGCTTAAAGTGCTAATACATCAACAAGTAGAAAATAATTATTAGACAAATACATTCTCAACTCTGAAAACTAATCTAGAACAAAGTTTCCATAATATATTCAATTATACAGTTATAAAGTTCTCTATATACAGTATATATACAACATGGTCCATATAAGTGGTATCTATGATTTGAACCATGGAATAAAAAGAGTGCATATACTTTTTACATAAATTGAAGGTAGGGGCTTAAACTATCCAAATGGTATAGACAAATATAGTTTATAACATTTCATCTGGTGACAGTATCATCCAGATAAGTAACATCACCTCATATCAAGTACCCCTCTTTTTTATTTTGCAGATGGGACACCCTTCCATGAATTTTTCTCACCTTTTCATCTTCTTCCTCTTCCCTAATCTATATCACCCAACATAACGTTTATACAACCTAATGCTTACAAAAGGGTGGCAGCATTTGCTTAAGCTGTAGACATTAAATATGCCTTGAGAATGACTTTTTCTCAGCTTTGAAAGGATGACAATTTTGATACTCAGCAAAGAATAATAAGCCCTAGATATGAGGTAGTATATGTTCCCTTTACATAAAGGCATACAACTGTTTGTAAAAGGTATGTATTGAAGAAATGTTAGTCAATGATCACAAAGTTCATGTGTAATCTTTCCCATACCACCTACATCATCAATAAGGCTGAAAAACCTAAAATGTTAGGCTTACTTATTATACCTATTAGATGAATTCAGATCCCTATAAAATTAATGTGGAACAAGTAAGTCCTCCTTTTTTAAATAAAAAGCCTAACAACTGTTTACAAATATGTAAGTTGTCTTAATTCTCTCCTAAATACTTTTCACTTCAAAGTATGTATACATAAATTCATCAAAGCAACAAGAAAAAGCTGAAAGCAGGTTCATCTGCAAATCTATGCTGCCTATACTAAAGGAGGCAGTTGATAGATGGTAAATCATTGAAAACAGACAACAGGAAGAATTCAGTAACTATTAACTAACTGGCCTTCTAGTTTTGAATTCTTTCTCACTTCAAAATACTATCTAAGCTGCCACTGTGGTTCATCTTTCAAAACAATAAAAGTGTGAGCCTATCATGAACATAACTAAAACGAATCAAGAGTGCCCTATTACAGAACTAAGCTAAAATGCCTTATTCAAGTCACCTGACCCCAATCCATTTGCATTTCCTGCTGTGTCCCATATCTCCTCAGACATCAAGTACACTAACAACCACCCAATGCTCCTGACATCCATGATTCTATCCTTCAAAATTAATCCATGTAACTTTCTCTATCTGCAAGTCAACACTTCAGTAACTCAACTACACCCTGGCTAAACTGAAATACTCTCACTTCTCTAGTGCCTTTCATACATTTCTATATCCCTAACATACCTGCATTGTTGTTATACTATCATAATTCTTTACATTTATTCCTCGTCCATGAGTCCAGTGGCCCACAAATTTCTCTTGATTTTGTACCCAATCTAAATACATACCTAACAAATGTTTATAATATATGCATGTTAATTTCTAATGAATTGCATACATGTACAACTGTATATGTTATAACACAGACAAAAACTGAATACATAAACACAAACATGAAAAATTCTTCTCAAATCTGTGATAACAGCCTTCTTTGGAGGCCAGTGTACTCTATTACAAACTCCCTGAAAGCCAGAAATTATGTCTTATTCACCTATGCATATCCAATACCTAGAACAATACATATAAAAGATGATTAATGAAATTCTTGTACAAAATAAGGGAACTAAAAGGATTTTTAACAATTATTTAAAAAAATTACTTTTTTCTAATAGTGACCTTGACTTCGTGATTCAAAATAAGCTGGCTAATCATCAAGTCTCCATATTAAATTAAGGAATTAAATATATGATGGTTTCAATTATAAATATATACTAATATCAGAAATGTGGGGGGAAATGTGACTTTAAAACCAATGAAATATGGCAATAGGCACTCAATAAATATTTATTGAGTAAATAATTACAGCCCTAGAGTGTTAAAGCATAACCTAATCATATCACAGCAAAATATGGATGAATTTCCTAAACGGGATGCAAAAGCACAAACTTTCAAGTCCAGTAAGTTTGATTTCATTAAAATGAAAAACTTCTGTGCATCATTAGATACTAATCTGCAAAAGATACTGTCACATACATAACCAAAAAGTATTAGAATCCAGAATAATTAATTCCTACACATTAAGATTGACAACCAAATAACAAAATTAGAAAATTATTCAACTTACAATTAAATCACACACTAAAAAATCCAAATAAGTAAAAATGAACGTTTGAAATGCCTTAACTTCATTAGTAATATGGGAAAAGCAAATTAAAAAAAGATGAAATACCATTTCATACGCATCCAATTAGCAAAAATTTTCAAGTCTGATAATACCAACTGTGGTAAGCTGTTACACCTACTTCTGAGAGGAATTCAAGAAGGCAGCAAATACACCTCAAGTTGCCAATTCAGAATCTCTGTGATGTAGGTTTCTATATCATAGGCAGGAGTGAGGAACTGTACTTTTTAAAAACACATCTCAGGTGTTTACATCCCAAGAATGAAAACTGTCCTAGACAAACTCTGATATGCACACAAGAATATATAAAACTGTTCAATAGTTGTATAACAGCAAAATATGGAAACCCAAATGTTCAAAAGGAAAAAAAATTTTTATATGTTTATGCAAATTAATACTCAATACTAATTAAAGTGAATGAACTAAACCTATATGTATTAATACAGATAAATCTCAACAAAGTAATGTGGACCAAAATGCTGAGTACCACAGTACAGTACAATGGCATTTATATAACACTAGAAACCTCTCACCACAATACCATATTATTTTATGGACACACACATAGACAGTACAGGTATTAAAAACATTCATGAAAATAACAAATATCAAATACAGGGTAGAAGTTTCTTCTGCGTAAAAGGTCGTCCTGTTTTGGATGAGAGAGGTGTGCACAAGAAACTTCTACTAGATCTGTAATGATTTATTTCTTATCTTAAAAAATAGGTAAAAATGACAAAATGTTAAGCTTCAACATATCTGGTGGTTAATACATGTATATTCCTTAAATTATTCTCTATACTTTTGTATACACTGAAACTTCTCATATTTATTTTTTAAAGAATTAGAAGGCTATTGTCAAAGTTCCCAGGCTAAGAAGTGAACCTGCACTGAACACATATTAAAGCAGAGCTCAATGTCAAAAAGCAAAGAAGACAAAACTTCCCCAATCACAACAAAACAATGCAACCACCACCCTTTATGTCTCATTATGGGCCAATGAACATTATTCCAAAATCTGTGATAAGAATAGTCAATTCTGGAAAGCATTACTTTTGAGGAATACAGTAATCACAAACACAAATATATATATTGAATATAGATATAGATATAGATATTGAAAATTTCCAGGAAAAAAAAATGCCTTTTTTAAAGTAACCTGGATTAATGCAATCCTGAATCTTGATACTGTAATTTAAAATACATACCCCAGGGGTGCCTGGGTGGTTCAGTCAGTTGAACGTTCGTCTCTTGGTTTCAGCTCAGGTCATGATCTCACAGTTCATGAGATCGAGCCCAGCGTCAGGCTCTGTGCTGACAGCTCAGGGCCTGCTCGGGATTCTCTCTCTCTCTCCGTCTCTGTCTGCCACCCCCTACTCATATGCATGTGCACTCTCTCTCTCAAAATAAATAAGCTTCAAAAAATAATAATAAGTAAAATACATACCCCAAAAGAGAACTTTTAAAAATTTGTTATAAATCTTCAAAATCGTAATACTTAGACAACACTTTTAAGTCCAGAATTCTTAATTGCTTTTGGTCTGCTTTGAATACTAAATGACTATGCAATTTGAATAATGTATGTCTAGAGAAATGATTATACCTTTTCGTACGTGTACACTGTTGAAAGAGTTTCTTGCATTTATAGAGTCATCTTGTATTGTCTAAATAATCTAGACAGTGATACTAAAATTAAACTAAACAGGCAGATTTGGGGGCTGGTCTAAAACTATAGCATGGGTAGAGAATGTAATTCCTATTTTTTGATATCTGTTTATAACAGAATTTTATATTTTGTTTTAAGTTTCCTGCCTGTACTCATGAATAACATATTTATGCCCCCAAGTTACATGCTCAACACCCATAATCAGCTTCTCTCTCTTTTTTTTAAGTAACAGTAATAAAATTTGTGGATTTGTTTTTTTAAGTGGGTATAGAATAACTAAAACCAAGAGTTTACATCCTATAAAATGCTGTCTTATTTATCAGTTAAACTATTTTTCTTTACTCACCTGAAGTATCTAAAAAAACTCTAAAGACAAAGAAATGTAAAAAATTATTAAGATTTCATATGAGTAACCTCAGTCACAATTTTTCTTTCCTACTATCTCTAAGGCAGTAACACTTTTTAAAAAATTTTTTAATGTTTATTTATCTTTAAGAAAGAGAGAGACAGAGTGCAAGCGGGGGAGGAGCAGAGAGAAACAGGGAGACACAGAATCTGACGCAGGCTCCAGGCTCTGAGCTGTCAGCACAGAGCCTGACACGGGTCTTGAACTCACAAACCCTGAGATCGTGACCTGAGCTGAAGTCAGACACTTAACTGACTGAGCCACCAAGGGACCCCGGCAGTAACATTTTTTATGTGTAAAAATATAACTATTATCTCAAGGGCAATTTTATAAACTATAAAAGGTACTTACATTGAATTTAATTATGTCGTATATCAAATACCTAGGAACAGCCTGTCCATTTACTCTGTCAATAATCATTTCCTTGAAAGAGAAAAGAAAAGAAGGTAAGTTTCTTCATATTTTAATGGCAATTTCTTTAATTTGATTCAAACGTAATGTACACACAGCAAGTACATAAATCATATAATATACAACCTGATGAAACATTAAAGTGAACACACTTATACCCAGATCAATACACTGTCTGCATTCCAAAACTCCCTGTCATGAATTTATTCTGCACTAAAAGAAAATGATATGACAATATCTCATTATGCTTTTACTATTTGAATTACTATGCTACATTTTGTTTCATGTTTGAATTACTAACCAGCTATTAGAACAAAGGAACTATAAATTTTAATTCTAAATATGAGGAACATTTTTAAAAATAATTTTGTTAAATCATTACTGCTTTAAATTTTGTTACAGGCCAATTATTTAATCATAAAATCTATAAGTAAAATGGTGTCCTTATTATAAATATAATCCTCATGCAAGTCAAATCCCAAATACAAAATCTAACAGCACACCTAAAGGAACTAGAAGCAGAACAGCAAAGAAACCCCAAGGCCAGCAGAAGAAGAGAAATAATAATGATTATAATCATAACAGAAATTATTATATGTTATATTAACATTTAATATAACATTAATATATTTATTAATATATTAATATATGTTAATAATAATTAACATATAATATAACATTATATTAAATGTTATAATCATAACAGAAATAATACAAAATCTAAAAAAACAGTAGAACAGATCAATGAAACTAAGAGCTAGTTTTTTGAAAAAATAAACAAAATTGATAAACCCCTCGCTAGACTTCTCAAAAAGAAAAGAGAAAGAACCCAAACAGATAAAATCACGAATGAAATTGGACTTATCACAACCAACCAACCCCTCAGAAATACAAACAATTATCAGAGAATACAATGAAAAATTATATGCCAACAAACAGGACAACTGGACCACTGGAAGAAGTGAACAAATTCCTAGACACCCACACACTACCAAAACTCAAATGGGAAGAAATAGAAAATTTGAACAGACTCATAACTAGTGAAGAAATTGAATCAGTTATCAAAAATCTTCCAACAAAAAAAGAGACCTGGGCCTGCTGGCTTCCCAGGGGAATTCTACCAGACATTTAAAGAAGAGTTAATACCTATCCTCCTCAAGCTGTTCCAAAAACTAGAAATGGAAGGAAAGCTTCTGGACTCATTCTATGAAGCCAGCATTACTTTGATTCCCAAACCAGACAGAGACCCCACAAAATAGGAGAACTACAGGCCAATATCTTGATGAACATGGATGCAAAAATTCCTAACAAGATACTAGCAAATCGAATTCAACAGCATATAAAAAGAATTATTCACCATGATCAAGTGGGATTCATTCCTGGGCTGTAGGGCTGGTTCAATATTCACAAATCAATCAATGTGATACATCACATTAATAAAAGAAAGGGTAAGAACCATATGATCCTGTCAATAGATGCAGAATAAGCAGTTGATAAAATACAACATCCTTTCTTAATAAAAACCCTCAAAAAAGTCAGGATAGAAGGAACATACTTAAACATCATAAAAGCCATATATGAAAAGCCCACAGCTAGTATCATCCTCAATGGGGAAAAACTGAGAACTTCCCCCGTGAGATCAAGAACATGACAGGGATGCCCACTCTCACCACTGTAGTTTAACAGTGTTGGAAGTCCTAGCCTCAGCAAATAACAAAATGAAATAAAAAGCATCATATTTGGCAAAGAAGAAGTCAAACTTTCACTTTTCGCAGACATGATACTATATACACGGAAAACCCGACAGACTCCATCAAAATACTGCTAGAACTGATACATGAATTCAACAAAGTCACAGGATACAAAATCAATGTACAAAAATCGGTTGCATTTCTATACACCCATAATGAAGCAACAGAAAGAGAAATCCAGAAATTGATCCCATTTACAATTGCACCAAAAACCATAAAATACCAAGGAATAAACCTAACCAAAGATATAAAAGATCTGTATGCTGAAAACCACAGAAAACTTATGAAGGAAATTGAAGAAGACACAAAGAAATGGAAAAATATTCCATGTTCATGGATTGGAAGAATAAATACTGTTAAATTTTCAATACTACCCAAAGCAATCTACACATTCAACGAAATCCCAATCAAAATTACACCGGCATTCTTCTCAAAGCTAGAACAACAGTCCTAAAATTTTATAGAACCACAAACGTCCCCAAATAGCCAAAGTAATGTTGAAAAAGAAAACCAAAGCAAGATGCATCACAATCCCAGACTTTAACCTCTACTACAAAGCTGTAATCATGAAGACAGTATGGCATTGGCACAAAAACAGACACATAGACCAATGGAATAGAATAGAGACCCCAGAGGGGCGCCTGGGTGGCTGAGTCACTTAAGCGTCCGACTTCGGCTCAGGTCATGATCTCGTAGTTCGTGGGTTTGAGCCCATGTCGGGCTCTGTGCAGACAGCTCAGAGCCTGGAACCTGCTTCAGATTCTGTGTCTCCTCTCTCTGTTCCTCCCCTGCTTGCGCTCTGTCTTTCTCTCTCTCAAAAATAAAGATTAAAAAAAGAAGAAGAAGACGACGACGAAGACCCCAGACCCCAGAATTGGACCCACAAATGTATGGCCAACCAACCTTTCAAAGCAGGAAAAGTATCCAATGGAAAAAAGAGTCTTTTTAACAAATGGTGCTGGGAGAACTGGACAGCAACATGCGAAAGAATGAAACTAGACCACTTTCTTACACCATACACAAAAAGAAACTCAAAATTGATGAAAGACCTAAATGTGAGACGGGAAACCATCAAAACCCTAGAGGAGAAAACAGGCAACAACCTCTTTGACCTCAGCCGCAACAATTTCTTGCTCCAAAGGCAAGGGAATTAAAAGCAAAAATGAATATTGGGACCTCATCAAGATAAAAATCTTCTGCAAAGGAAACAATCAACGAAACTAAAAGGCAACTGACAGAATGGGAAAAGATACTTGCAAACGACATATCGGATAAAGGGTTGATATCCAAAATCTATAAAGAACTTAACCAAACTCAACACCCAAAAAACAAATAATCCACTGAAGAAATGGGCAGAAGACATGAACAGACACTTTTCCAAAGAAGACATCCAGATGGCCAACAGACACATGAAAAGATGCTCAATGCCACTTGTCATCAGGGAAATACAAATCAAAACCACACTGAGATACCACCTCACACCAGTCAGAGCAGCTTAAATTAACAACTCAGGAAATAACAGATGCTGGCAATGATGTGGAGAAACGGGAACCCTCTTGCACTGTTGGTAAAAATGCAAACTGGTGCAGCTGCTCTGGAAAACAGTGCAGAGGTTCCTCAAAAAACTAAAAATACAACTACCTTATGACCCAGCAATAGTAGTACTCAGAATTTATCCAAAGGATACAAGAGTGCTGATTCATAAGGGCACATGCACTCCAATGTTTAGAGCAGTGCTTTCAACAACAGCCAAATTATGGAAAGAGCCTAAATGTCCATCAACTGATGAATGGATAAAAAAGATGTGGTTTATATATACAATGGAATACTACTTGGCAATGAGAAAGAATGAAATCCTACCACTTGCAACAACATGGATGAAACTGAAGGGTATTATGCTGAGTTAAATAAGTCAATCAGAAAAAGACAGATACCATACATTTTCACTCATATGTGGAACTTGAGAAACTTAACAGAAGACCATGGGGGAAGGAAAGGGGAAAAATAATTTCAAACAGAGAGTGAGGCAAACCATAAGAGACTCTTAAATACAGAGAACAAACTGAGATCTGATGTGGGGAGCAGGGGAAAGGGGGAAATGGGTGATGCGCATTGAGGAGGGCACTTGTTGCGATGAGCACTGGGTGTTGTATGTAAGCAATGAACCACAGGAATCTACCCCAAAACCAAGAGGACACTGTATACACGGTATGTTAGCAAACTTGACGATAAATTATATTTTAAAAAATAATAGTAATAATTTTGTTAAATCATTATTGCTTTAAATTTTGTTACAGGCCAATTATTTTAATCATAAAATCTATAGGTATAAATTATGTCCTTATTATAAATATAATCCCCATGTAACCCATATGGTCTTTCTTGGTCCCATGTCCCTCTACTATGATCAAAGGGAACAGGACAAGAGAATATATTACATATCATAGCCATTAAGTGGAAAAAACTTCAATTATGCACTTGGACACAAAAGAGATAAAGGACATTAAACAATAATTACAGAGAGACACTGGGGTGGTTCAATTGGTTACGCGGCCAACTCATGGTCATGATCTCACGGTTCATGACTTTGAGCCTTGCACCGGGCTCTGCACTGACAGTATGGTGCCTGTTTGGGATTCTCTCTCTCTCTCCCTCTCTTTCTGCCCCTACCCCGCTTGTGCGCTCGCACGTGCTCTCTCTCTCTCCCTCAAAATGAAAAAATAAAACTTTAAAAAAAATTTTTTTAAATTAAAAAGATGATTACAGGTACATAATGGAGTGTTTTATAAAATTTTAATTCTCAAAAATATTCCAAAAATTCTTTCTTTCCTCATATTCTTCCTTAAAAACTAAGCAGGGTTTTTTTGTTTTTATGATCTAATTTCACGACAGAAAATCCACAAACAACCACCTAAAATTACAAAGAACACAATGATTTAGGACAAATATACTTTAAGAAACTATTACTAATTAATCTCTTTCCCAAATATGTATTTGTTAACCTACAGGTATTTATTTATGGTTATTATCTTGAACCCAACCCATGGCATAAATTAAATCACTTCGTTATCTTAAACTGTTTACTAAAATATTTTTACTTAAATACTTGTATCTGAGAATTTTATGAGCCATCAAGATGGCACCAAAAACAGGATTATTATTTTCAAAATTATTTTCAATATAAGGTTGGAAATTAAGTGAACTTCCAGGTTTAGATAGCAGACATCACAGCATTTCTCTCCCAAATTACCTGATGAAATGAGCAAAAACATATCTTCCTTTGGACATTAAAAATAGCAAAACGGAAAATTTATTATCAGCAAACAAAACAAGTAAAAGGAAATACACAAGTAAGCATTAAAACACTGAAAACTACTAAGACTCTGGTAAAGCAAAAAGGCACACCAGGGTTCAGCTCCCAGCTCGCCAAATCCCCAGAAGCTCTACTTGTAAAATGATAAATTCTTGATAATTGTCACTATTCCACTCAAATACAGATAGAAACAAACTCGGTAGTTATTCTCGTCTTCCTTCTTCTCTCTTCTGATAGAAGTAATAAAAATAGCACAATACTCTTTCTGCCTGAAGAAAGACTCCTGGACTCCATAATAAATTAAAGAAATAACCTGAGCATTACTGGAATAATATATGATTCCCAATTAGCTAAAGACGACATTCACCGAAAGCTTTCTAAAAAGACCAGAACTCAAGGATTCTAACAAAAGACCCAATACCTAGGCTGAGTTATTCCCAAATGGCCTCCCCACCACAATGTCCCCCTTCCCTACAGCTGCCACCATTGCCCTAGGCTAAGAAAAGTAGGTAAATATAAAATACCTAAGCTTAAAACTTTGGTTAAGAAAAGTGGAACCCTTGGGCACTGTTGTTGAGACTGTAAAATGGTGGAAGCACCTGTACAGTGGCAGTTCTATAGCACTATGGCAGTTCTGTCAAAAAATTAAAAATAGCACTTCCATATAATCCAGGAATCCCACCTCCGAGTTTATATCCCAAGAACTGAAAGCAGGGTTTTGAAGAGGTATTTGTACACCCATGTTTATAACATCATTATTCCAATAGCTAACTGGTGGGAGCAACCCAAATATCCATCAACAGATACGTGGATAAATAAATGTGGTATACAGATATGGCAGAATGATATTCAGCTTTGAAAAAAAGGAAATCTATCTCATGCTGCAACATGAATAAACCTTGAGGATATTATGCTGTGTAAAATAAGCCAGAAACAAAGACAAATCCTATATGATTTTCACTTATATGAGGTATCGAAAGTAGTTAAAATCACAGAAATAGAAAGCAGAATGATGGTTGTCACAGACTACAAGTAATGGGGAGCTGTTTAATGGGTACAGAGTTTCACTTTTACAAGATAATGTTCTGGAGGGCTGTTGCACAAAACTGTCCACATAGTTAACACGATTGGGCTTGTATCCTTAAAAATGGTTAAGATAGTAAATTTCATGTTATGTGGCTTTTACCACAACTATAAATTTTAAAAAAATTTTTAATAAAACCCAGTTAAGAAGGGAAAACAAATTTCCTCTTCTAATCAAACTGGAGAATCAGGAACTAGATTTACCATCTTGCCTGAAAAAAACCAAGTAGACAAAATATAGGCAGCAATACCAAAGCACTGGACATCTAACAACAAAGGACAGTAATCTGTAGGACACAATAAATATACTATGTGAGCCCTTACAATTGTCCCAGTTAATTGCCCAAGGGGTTTCCAGGGCTTCAAAGCAGGCAGGGGGATTCCAGGTAAAGCTCAGCAGCCTCCCTGAATTAAAAAAGAAAACAAAGCAAAAAAAACAGAACACGTTGTCCAGGGAGACCAACAGGACTAGAGTTCTCAGGGCAGAGTATAACAGAGACAGACAGAGAAAAAGACAGAGACAGAGACAGATGCAAAGAAAGAACTACAGATATCCTGACACAGACTTCCATGAATGTTCAACAGAGCATGAATATGAGGAAACTACTCAAGGCTGGGAAAAGAACCACTAAAAAGACTTGGAGGGAACCATACAAGCACTGAGATAAGATGGGGAATAATGCCTGCTGCTAAAAGCCAGATTAATTCACAGGGCCCTGAGGACTCAGAGAAGCATTTTGTCTCAATAGTAAAGAATAACTATCCCTACACCAAACTCTGCTTTAGTTCACCTAACAAATCTTAAAAGCAAGACTCGAAAAGTATAAACCAGTTCCAAGTAAATTACATGCATCCCAGAGCAATGCTCAAAATATTTACAGGAATACAAACATATCAAGCCTCCAACAAGGTAAAATTTTAAATGTCCAGCATCTAGTCAAAAATTGAACAGGTATGCAAGGAGGAAAAAATGTATATATACACACCACCCATCAGGAGGAGAAAAACCAATCAAAAATAGGCCCAAAACTGACAAACATGTCAGAATCAGCAAGCAAGAAAATTAAGACAATTATAATAGTATTCCATATATTCCAAAAGTTAAGCAGAGATATAGAAGACATAAAAAAGACTCAAAATGAATTTTCAGAGGTGAAAACTACAGTGCCTGAAGTGAAAAATACTATGAATACAACGAATAGCAATTTAGACACTGCAGAAAAAAAGATTAGTAAACTTGAAGACACAGCAAGAGAAACTATCCAAAATAAAACAGAAAAAAGTTTGTTTTTTAATGAAAAGAGCATTGATAACAAAATCTTGAAACAGGTGAAGGATAGAAATAGTGGTAAAAAAATGTTCTACTTTTAATGAAAATTGTAAACCCATAGATAAAGGATGCTCAACAAACCTAAACGTGAAAAAAAAACTGAAGAAAACTACAACAGGGGTGCCTGGGTGGCTCAGTCAGTTAAGTGTCTGACTTAGGCTCAGGTCATGATCTCACGGCTCATGAGTTCAAGCCCCACGTCAGGCTCTGTGCTGACAGAGCAGAGCCTGGAGCCCACTTCAGATTCTGTGTCTCCCTCTCTTCCTCTGCCTTTCCCTCTCTCCCTCCCTCCCTCTCTCTCTCTCAAAAACAAACATTAAAAAAAACCCACAAAACTAGAAGATACATCAATTTCATATTGCTCAAGAATCTGTTAGAAATTGCTCCATTGTCTTTTGGTATTAAGTATTGCAGTGGAGAAACTTAGACCTTAAATCCTTCAATTGTGGGCCCCACCAAAAAATAAACAAAACAAAACAAAACACCTGCATGTTTTACTTTCCTATCCTCTGTACTTTTCTGTATTCCATTCCTTTTTACTGAAGATCCCAGGTATCCACCCTTCTACTTATCCATCCAATATTTCCTGAGCCGAAACTACGTATTAGACATAGCTCTAAGTGCTGGAGAAATTAAGCATACAGTCCCTACCTTCAGAGGAGAGTCCCAGAAAGAGAAGAGAATAGTTAAGTAGCTGGGTCCAATGAAGAGTTACAGCTTTAATGATAGATGGCCATATAGAGTGGCCATGTAGCTTATTGTCTATATCAGAATACTTCTGATATATTGCTAACTATACCAAGACAACAAACATAAACCTACACTCTTTCAGCCAAATAAGAAAAGGAATACCAAATACATAAGGAATAAGCCTAACGAGGAGTAGTTATTTCCACCTGAAGAGTAAGAGAAAGGTATGCTAAGACACTTGGGACCCATGAGTTGAACCCTGAAGGACACAGTGGTCATTTCCTAGCAGGACAGTGGATGAGCCAAACTGTATTACAAAGGCATGGAAATGATGGTTTTGAAGCAAATTGTCCAAAGCTCAGTATAGATGGAGGTTATGTTTCAAGGGTTCACAATCAAAGACAGTGGCAAAGACACAGGCATGGCCCAGATATAAAGAATATTATGTTTAGCAGTTTGGGTTTCATGCTATGGGCAATGGGGAACCATTGAAGGGTTTTAATGAGAGGAAATAATTAACTGTTCTCTGGAAACCTGTAGACCTCCAAAGCTCATCTCAAAGATAACCCATTCCTTGAAATCCACTCAACTAAGGCCACCTAGGTGACGAAATATTCTGGAATTAGCAGTAATGGTGGCATAATCTTGTGAATATACTAAAGACTACTAAATTATACAGCTTAAAAGGGTGAATTTCATAGTTTGTAAATTATATTTCAAGTTTTAAAAATAAAACTAAATTTTCTTAAATCCTAAGATCAGTTCCTCAGAATGAAGGAAAATGATGGAACGAACCCCAGATACACAGCATACATTAAATGTCGGCTATATACATTTAATTATACATATTCTGTAAATATAGGCACAACAAAATGACTAAAAGAAGATACAACAAAATGTTAAAATGTAACCTCTTCTTAACAGTTGAATTTTTTCTACTTTATGATATACAGACTTTCTAAAATTCTAACAATGAGTATGCATATTCCTTTATAAAACATTAACAGTTGAACAGACATGCCATTTTTCCAAGATTCTTGCTATTAACTTTGGTGATTAACTGCTACATTCTCCTCTTAGCCTCAGTATAAAATTAACTGAATTTCACTGATTGTTTCAAATGAATTAATGCCATACTTCTAAACTCCTATTTTCTGCATTTTGTGGGTCAAAGAACATAATTTAGAGAGCAAAACAAAAGCTTCAATGCTCACATATGACAGCCAGACAATTAGGTAGTTTGAGTTATTCTTGGATTTGGAATTTTACAAAAACAATTTGCAAATGAAAATGTAGAAGAAACAGGAAACTACAGAGGACTGTTTTAATTAACTAACTGGAAAAACAGATATGGCAACTATAATTCTGGTCCAAGTAAATTGACATCATGAATCATAATGCTATTTTAAAACTTCACAAGAGTCTATTATGCAGTTTTCATTTGTCCAAGTTCGGGGTGAAAATAAATAGTATTGCTCAGTTAAATCTTCAGATGGTTAAACATCTAATTTTTAAGCATTATTTCCTACCTGGAATGCCCTCAGCCCATGTCCAACAAAAATCTCTTTCTAAAGAAATCTTTCCATATCAAATGCCAATTCCTCTATAAAACATCCTTCATTCCAAACTAACTAGATATAATTTATTTCTCCTCCAAACCACCACAGGACTTCTGTAAAATACCAGTCAAGTTATTGTTTTATTTGAAGGTCTCCCCTGTCACTACCAATTTTTCTCCACCCCTACCCAGTGCAGTGAAATCTCTCAAGGGCGAGGCCTTCTTTTCAACCCTCTGCACTCTGCACAGCAACTTGAACATGGAAGGCATTTAAAAACATCAGTTCAACAACAAACTATGCTAAACTATGACAAATGCTGTAACTTAAAAGTCTTTTTCTTCCTTTTATTTTATTAATTATAATGCTAAAAAACTCTATTGTAAATGAGAGTAACACAAACAAAACTATTCTTGCTGTTCCCTTGAACTAACTACCAGAGCTGTCACACTGGCTGTGCAGGTTACAAACAGCAAAACTCCAGGGGTACCAGTCATACCATGTGTGTGTACGCATTGCACACACATGCACGTACATATGTTACAAATGTTTGCATATATATACACATGTGTCATTTTATTACAAAATGGCATTTACTGCACACTGTCACAGGAATGAGAATTTACTAGCAGTCCCCCAGAATAGACAGTATAGATATCTCTTTGTTTTGTGACTCTATTTACTCTGCTCAGTCTCTGCCACTCCATCCAACTATGCTACCCTCATTCTGCCTTTAGTACCTGCTCATAGTCATCCTCTCAACCTGGACTCCTACCATCACTCATTACCTTGATCTCACTTCCACTGCTCTTCTTCACACAACCTCAACCTCTCACCCTCCTCGATCACATCCCGAACCTTCTCATCACCCCAAACTATACCTCAGAAGTGACTAATTCAGGGGCGCCTGGGTGGCTTAGTCGGTTAAGCATACAACTTCAGCTCAGGTCATGGTCCCGCGGCTTGTGAGTTTGAGCCCTGCGCTGGGCTCTGTGCTGACAGCTCAGAGCCTGGGTCCTACTTTGAATTCTGTGTCTCCCTCTCTCTGCCCCTCCCACACTCACACTGTCTCTCTCCCTCTCCCTCTCTCTCTCTCTCTCAAAAATAAAAATTAAAAAATAAAAAAAAAAAGAAGTGACTAGTTCAAACATCCTATTCTCCCATCACAGTCTTCCATTTTCTGGTTTGCACACTCAAATAACTAGCTGGTAAATAAAAACAAACAGCATAGGATGGGGGCCACAAGCATTCAGGTCACTTGGAAAGTGGGATTCCCTCTGTTAAACAAATATATATTTTATGCATGTGATTTTCATCAGGATCATTCTATCATTGAGAATTTAAGTAAACATTCACAAGCCACTCCCTATCATCCCAATAGTGGATAAAAACCAGAAAGAGGAGCAAATTTCATCTTGATTAAGACAAAAAAAAAAAAAGCATTCTCGTACAAATTCCAAAGAATTATTAGCCACACATAATTCAACCTGGCTCACAAAAAAGATGCAACATTGAAGAAAGTTTGGAAATTTTTTACACGGAAATAGCATCCCTATAGAAAGGGAGACCTGAAGTTGCAGGAAGTTTTATAAGAAAGATGTAGAGTCCCTTTTTCCTCCAAAGAAAGACAGTGAAGGTGTGGCCAAGTGATAAACCATATAACCAAAAACAGCAGAGAAAGATGAATGGTCTTAAGACAAGCCTACCAGAGATTACTCTGCAGGGAGAAGTATAAGCTCATTGTTGTATAGATTTGCACATGAAGTACAGCCTAACTTCTTAATCAAATAGCATATTCACCCAAAAGCTAAAGAGAGCAAAATCTAAGCAGCAAACTTCAGAATGGCCAGGAGATTGGGTACACCTGGACTGCCAAACATTAAACTGTATGCTAAAGTCAGAGTATTAAAATCAACCTAAAACTACCACTGAAAGACCAAAATATTAATGGAATGAAAAAACAAATCAAGAAAGAAACAATGATATATAAGGGAATCCACTATACAATAAAAATAATATATCCAATTAAAAAGGAAAAACAGACACAACAATAACAAAAAGGGAAAAATAGATTCACTGAATGGTGTTGAGACAACAGTTTAGACATTTGGAAATAAATAAAATCATACCCTTATCTTATTCCTTCTTTCAAAATGTATTTCAGATATTTCAGATATTCAAATGTATTTAAATATACAAATAATACCATAGAAATACAGGAAGGAAATACTGGTGGGTATTATAACAACTGTAAAGTAAAAATATGAATAAGAAGGAAAATGAGTAAAAATTTCTTAAAATGACACAAAAGGCAAATATTAATTACTAAGATGTTTCGGGTGCCTGGGTGGCTCAGTTGGTTTAGCGTCTGTCTCTTGATTTTAGCTCAGGTCACGATCTCACAGTGGTGGGATCAAGCCCCGTGTCAGGCTCTGCTCTGACAGAGCAGAGAGCATGCTTGGGGTTCTCTCTCCCCTTCCTCTCTCTCTCTCTCTCTCTCTCTCCTAAAATAAATAAATATTTTTTAAAAACCCTATTATAGTAGTTTATAATTTTACCAACATAAATTTACCTATATAAATTCAAACTCATGCCACAGAAAACACCAAAAAGTAAAATACATTTTTTCCAATATCCATGTCAGAAATACCCTAATGGGCAAAAAACTCTTATAAATCAGTAAGAAAAAGGTGAAAACCCAATAGAAAAACATATAAAGGATCTGAGCCAGCAACTCAAAGAAGAAACACAATAACTCATAAAGAATAAACTGTTAAACCTCATTAACAATTCACATAAATGCAAAAAAGAGGTAAACATTTACTTACTATGTCTCAGATACTGTTATCAGCACTTTATAAACTATCCAACTTAATCTTCACAACAGCACCAAAATCTACTATTTTTAGCCTCCCTTCACTACCGATGAAGAAACTGAGTAAATTATTTAAATCCCTCATAAAATAACTGATAAAGCCAGTAAGGCATCATCAGTTAAGCGTTAGGGCTCTTAACCACTATGCTATACTGTCCCATAAAATAAAAAAGAAGTCTTTCCCTCATCCAATTAGAAAATATTCAATTTTCAAAACCCAGCATTTAAGACAACGTACATATCCTTTACAAATGGTTCACAGAACTGTGCATGTGTTTAAACGTTCAGGAAAGAAGGGTACCAGTTACGTCTGTCAATATTTATAATTGGCATGCCACAGCATGGGAACAAGGTATAGCCTACTACCATCCCTTTCTTAGAACCACTACTCCTCCTGCACTCCAAGCGGGAGTGCTGCCATCAAGTGACCAGCCTCCAGTGTCACTCTTCCATGGATACGTAACTCAGGCAGGCCTTTTGAAGTTCTCCCTGGGACTGACATATGGATGTTGGAAGAGAAAGAGTTTTCTTTCTGCTTGCACTATAATGCAATTTGCCTCTCATGTAAAAGAGCCTTCATGCAGAATGAGACCAAACAGACAAGTAAAGCAAAGAAAGAGAAAGAACTTGGCCAGTATCCTTTGAGCCCCCAGATCCAGCCAGAAGCAGGCCAACCTGAAACAATGATTTGTGCCAAAAGAGTTCTTTCTTTCCTCAGTTACTTTAAGTTGGGCTTCAGTGACTTGCAATCAAAAGTTTCTTAATACACATTATAATCTCACCTCTAAGAATCTTAGTTATACAACTGCACAAATGTGAAAGGAAAAAGATACAAGGATATGCATTCAAGTGTCTTACCAAAAAAAAAAAAAAAAAGTCAAAATGACCACCAAAAGAGGACTGGTTAAATAAATTACAGAAGTGTTTCTTAAACTTGCCTGATTAGAATCACTTGAGCGTTTCCTTTTCTCTTTTTTTTCTTTTCTTTTTTTTTTTTAACAGTTTATTTATTTTGAGAGAGAGAGAGTATAGGAGAGGGGAAGAGAAAGAGGGAGAGAGAGAATCTCAAGCAGGCTCCATTCCATCAGCACAGAGCCCGACACAGGGCTCAATCCCTTGAACCACCAGACTATGACCTGAGCCAACATCAAGAGTTGGATGCTTAACTGACCAAGCCACCCAGGCGCCTTTCACTTGCTTGCTTATTGAAAGTACAGATACTCTGGCCCCTGGGAGAGTCTAATTCATTAGGTTGAGGTTGGGCTATTGAGATGGCTCATATTTTTAAAGAGCATCCCCTACAAAATTTTCACAGTCAAGATACTTTGGATACCCCAAATTATAGTGTTTACATATACAATGGTACATCATTCAGACATTTATGTGAGAAAGGTGTCCAAAACAAATTGCTACATGGGGAAAAAAGACAAATCACAAAAATACATATAATACTTGGTTCTCTTCACACAAAATATGTAGCTATACCTGTGTATATATATTTAACCAGAGCACTCATTTTTAATCAAAGCAGAGGTTCCAACATTATTCAGAATCTTACTGAGTCCCAACTACCCTAAAGGACCTATGTTCTGAGTTGCTATTACTAATAAAAATGTTATATACCACACAAGCAGACATAAGACAACACTGTGGCAAAGAGAAAAGTCTGGAACAATGTTCATCAAAATGGTAATAGAAGTTACTCCAATGGTAGGTTCAGGTGATTTTTACCAGCTTTTTTCTAATGTTCTATATATACTATTTTAATTTTTATTTACAATGAATAAATATTTTCAGAATTGGTTAGAAGAAAGCTGTTTGTATGGAAGAAAGTTAAAATATTTTTAACCAAGTAATTTTATGGATTATTAAATATAGATTTTCTGAAATGGGAAAATTCTTATTAGCTTTCAAACTTCAAACGTTAAAGTACAGTGGTTGCTTTCAAAGGCATGATTCTCTTTAAAGAGCCAAGGGAAATGTGGTATGTTGTATCACTTAATTAAAATTCAATTTTGACATATAAAATAATAAAATTAGTCTTTTTGAACAAGAATTATTTTTTTTAATCACAAAGAACAAAAAAAATAGATTTAATTTTGTTCATTTACTCTCAGACTCAAGACAATGGTCAAGTGAAAACAAAGGTAAGAGATAAATGAAATTTAACATCCTAATAAAAACTAGATTTCTTTCTTTACAGGTCAATTATACCTCAATTAAAAAAAAAAAACTAAAAAAGAACTAGATTGTAAGTTTCCTATTGGATTAATAAAAATACAATTTGCAAGAGAAAGAAAACAACAATGTTTAATTTAAAAAACAACAAGAACAACAATATATGACTTACCCCATCCAAGAGAGTATTTGATAAATGTATACGGAGATCTTTACGAAATGGAAATTCCAGATTTGAAACATGAAACACCGAATTATCTCTATCAATCATAAAAACTTCATTTGTGCCATCGATCAACATCATATACCTGTAAATGAAACATTAAAAAAGTAATATTGGTGCGCCTGGGTGGCTCAGTCGGTTAAGCGTCTGACTTCAGCTCAGGTCATGATCTCACAGTCTGTGAGTTCAAGTCCCACGTCGGGCTCTGTGGTGACAGCTCAGAGCCTGGAGCCTGCTTCGGATTCTGTGTCTCCCTCTCGCTCTCTGCCCCTCCCCCACTCATGCTCTGTCTCTCTCACTCTCAAAAATGAATAAATGTTAAAAAAACAAAATTTTTTTTAATAAAAAAAAAGTAATATCAACAGTGCAATTCTAGCATAGGGTCGTAAGAAATAACAGTTCTTTTTCCTTAGACTTACAATAGTCGCATAGAATAACGTTCACTAGATCCCCCCACCTCCTGGCCCCAACCATTATCATTCGGATTAAATTTTTAAAATATTTTTTTCTATAAAAACACCCATTTTTTTTTTTTGAAGACAATGTGGTGTCAAAGAGCAACCTTATGTCCCATCTTAAGAAAGAATGGTTCTCTAACTTTTATTAGATCTTAAACATCAAAGTTTACAAAACACACATCTATATGTAACTACTGCATTTTCTTAGCCCAACAATTCTATGAATTAGTTATTACTCTCTCCACTTTGCACTAGGGAAAAAGAGGAAACAAGTGATTTGCAAATGGCTGGGCCTCAAACTATCCAGTGTTCTTCTCCTACACTTCAGTTAGCAAAACAGCTAACCTTTCTCTTTGAATCAAGATTATGATATAGCCAGATATCATCATTTCAGGTACAATTCTCATTCATTTCTATAAAATTAAAGTTTTAAATATATTACACATTAAACAAAATATCTTAAACATTTTCAACATTCCTAAGGATTTTTAATCAGTCCTTATCTTCTTAGAGCCAATCAATTTATGGGGCAATTTCTATACTTCAAAATTCATCATTCCTCAAATGGTCAAGTAACCATCACTGCTCCCCCATCAGTGGATCATCAAGAACGAAACTGTACTTCACACCATATATAAAAATAAAGTCCAAATGGATTCAAGTTGAGAAAATCACAGATGGATAGGCTGTGCTACCAAATGAATATGGCAATATGTGGGATGAAAATGAAGATGATATCCAGGTCCCAAAATCGCCAAAGGAGAAAAAGTTGACAGAAATAAGAAAGAAAGTTAAAAGGCATAAGGCTCAAAAGAACGGAATTTTATTTTACTAAGTTGTTCTTGCTGGGTGTTAATTAAAAGAGTGTAAGAGTAATAGTCTGGATATACTACTGAGAATGAAGAATGCTGACCCACCTGCCCAACCTCCTGCCCAAAAGATATGTCAGAAAAAAGAAGCAACAACTGAAAGATGGAGCTCAATCAAGTTAAGGCCAGCGGGTAGAAGAAACATTAAAGGAAACCTTAAATGAAGAGATGGAAGGTAATATAACAGAGGTTAATATAACAGAGGATAATTTGTTTCCCATAAACAAATGTTCTAAAGAGCAAATATACATGTTTAGGAGAGGAGAGGAGAAATGGGAGAGCTGATTAAGGTAAAAGAAGTGTGTAACAAACAGGTTGAAGAGCAGCAAGGATGATGAAAAGAGCTTACATTTGGAGACTAAATTGGAAGCATGCTGTTACTAGTGTTTTCAAAATAATTAGTCCCAGCAGGCCCCCGGAGAGAAGGTGGAGAGCTCAGGCCCTTGCTACATATTGAAACAGCTGTAGCCCTAGCAGGTATGGGTTGTGGACAGTCAGGTTACACTAGGAAAAATAAAATCAGCCTCAGTCTGGAATGACTCTGAGAGGCTCCTAAACCAACTACCAGGCCAGCAGGGTGGCAGACAACAGAAATACTTTGTTACCAAAGCACTCCTGCACATGCTTTTCAAAAGCAGCAATTCCTGGTTGATAGGGAAAATCTAGATTCCTTGGAAGAAGTCAGCCTTGCCCTGGATTATGTTTCAAAGAAAATTTACATCACCATAAGGAAAGGTCAAATAAAAAGCAACTGTGATATCTTCTGCAAAAATGGTACTGAAGATATAATCCATCACGTTGTTCAAGGACTTAGGCCAGCACTTTGCAAAGCTTAATATTTGCTTTAAAATGTATTTCGTGGCAAAATGAATTAGTGAAACAATATATCTTTCTCCTAGAAAGTCAAGATATTAGGATGTCAAGGTGTTAGGAATATTTAGTTATGAGAAAACATAAAAAGTCTCCTTATTAAAAAAAAAGAAAAAAAAGAAGTCTCTTTATTCCAATAAAAAGGAAAAAAAGGCATCCAAAATGGTAAGGAAGAAGTGAAACTTTCACTATTTACAGATTACCTGATATTTAGAAAACCCTAAAGATTCCACCAAAAAACTACTAGAACTGATAAGTGAATTAAGTCACAGGATACAAAAACCAACGTACCAAAATCTGTTGCATTTCTATACACTAATAGGGAAGCAACAGAAAGAGAAATTAAGAAAGCAATCCTGTTTACAATTGCACCAAAAATAATAAAATATCTAGGAATAAACTTAACCAAGGAGATGAAAGACTTGTACTCTGTAAACTATAAAACACTGATGAAAGAAATCAAAGTTGACACAAATAAACAGATATTCCATGCTTATGGACTGGAAGAAAAAATATTGTTAAAATGTCCATACTACCTAAAGCAATCTACAGATGTAATCCAATCCCCATTAAAATACCAATAGCATTTTTCACAAAACTAGAACAAATAATCCTAAAATGTTTGTGGAACCACAAGAGACCTCAAATAGTGAAAACAATCTTGACAAAGAAAAAACAAAGCTAGATGTATCACAATTCCAGACTTTGAGTCATAGTACAAAGCTGGGGTATTTAAAACAGTATGGTACTGGCACACACACACACACACACACACACACACACACACACACACACAAAAGACACACATAAATCAATGGAACAGACAGAAAGCTGAGAAACAAACCCATGAATATATGTTCAATTCATCTTCAACAAAAGAGTTAAGATAATGTGATGGGAAACAGTCTCTTCAACAAATGGTATGGGGAAAACTGGACAGCTACATGGAAAAGAATGAAACTGGGCCATTTTCTTACACCATACACAAAAATAAATTCAAAATGGGTTAAAGACCTAAATGTGAGACAGGAAACCATCAAAATCCTAGAAGAGAGCACAGGCAGCAATTTCTTTGACATTGGCCACAGCAACATTTTTCTAAATAGGTCTCTTTAGACAAGGGAAACAAAAGCAAAATTAACTATTGGAACTATATCAAAATAAAAAGCTTCTGCACAGTGAAGGAAACAATCAACAAAACCAAAAAGGCAATCTTTGGAATGGGAGAAATTTGCAAATGACATATCTGATAAAGGGTTAATATCCAAAATCTATAAAGAACTTATACAACTCAAAATCTAAACACACACACACACACACACACACACACAAATAATCCAACTAAAAAATGGGCAGAAGACTTGAACAGACACTTCTCCAAAGAAGACATACAGATCACCAACAGACACATGAAAAGATGCTCAACATCACTCATCATCAGGGAAATACAAATCAAAACTACCATGAACTATCACCTCACACCTGTCAGAATGACTAAAATCAAAAACACAAGAAAGAAGTGTTGGTGAGGATGTAGAAAAAGGAACCCCCTTGCACTGTTGGTAGGAATGCAACAATGCAGCCAGTATGGAAAACAGTATGGAGTTTCCTCAAAAAAAAAATCAAAAACAGAATTACTCAATAATCCAGCAATTGTACTACTGTGGATTTACCCTAGGAATATGAAAATACTAATCCACTGCACCCCGTTGTTTATTGCAGCACTATTTACAATAGCCAAATTATGGAGGCAGCCCAAGAGTCCATTGATACATGAATGGATAAAGATGTGGTATACACATACAATGGAATATCACTCAGCCATAAAAAAGAATGAAATCTTGCCATCTGCAACAACATGAATGGAGGCAGAAAGTATATACTGCTAAAACAACATAAGTCAGTCAGAGAAAGACAAATATCATAATTTCACTTATATGTGGAATTTAAGAAACAAACAAAGAGAAACCAAGAAGCAGACTCTTAACTATAGAGAATAAGTTGATGGTTACCAGAAGAGAGGAGGGAAGGGGGATGAATGGAATAGGTAAAGGGGATTAAAGAGTACACTTATCATGATGAGCACTGGGTGATGAATAGAATTGTAGAAGCACTATATTGTACACCTGAAACTAATATAACACTTTATGTTAACTATACTGGAATCAAAATTAGAAACTTAAAAAAAAAAAAAAAGAGTCTGTTTATCTTATTTATCCCATTATCCTTAAAACTTAATCCTGATATCTGTTAGTATTCAGCAGAATTAGTGGTCTACAGTCACAATTTGAGAATGGCTAAATTATGCTAATAAATTTTAAAATTCACAAAAAAGAGGTGGTTTTCCTCTTCTGTTCATATGATGACAAAAATTACATTTCCCTTTTCACTGGCTGCTCAGAAGCTCAGAATTAAATATAATGTTGAAATAGAATAAATATTCAATCCCAGGGTGCTGGCATATTTTTTTTCCTGTCATAATTATTTTCTATTCATCCATACTTTAACACATATATATAAGAGATATATAGATATAGATATAGATATCTTACTACCAGACCTTTCTACTTCAAGTAGAATATTAAAAGAAAATACCGTCTATGTACACTTATTGTAAATAGATTTAAAAGATCAAGGAAAAAGGCTTTAGAAGATAGAATTCAATATAAAGGATTGCTCATGGGAAACAAGCTTGCATCTGCAGAGAGATACCAGAGAAATTATTTAGCAGTTGGTATTCAGGGATTCTTCTGCACATATAAATTTTCAGGCTTTGGAACAAAAGTTTCTGGGGTATGATTTTTTTGGTTTGAATTCCAGTCATTCCAAATCATGTGTTCTTTTGTTATGTGATATCTCTGAAAAATAAGGAGCTTGTTCATGTTAGGGAGGAAAGATAAAGAATATAAAAATATTCCACATGACTCCAAAGTCTCTGAAAGCAGCCAGATTCTTTAATAATAATTAAAAAAAAAAATTTTTTTTTTTAAAAAGCCACTATCCCATATACTGTTATATGCTGGCAAGACACTAAACAAATAACCCAAGCATAGTTAAGTGTTGAAAAGGTAAAGTACACAGCACTACAGAAGCATACAAAAGGTGGGACCTGTCAGAGCATGGGGGTGGGGAAATACATCCCAGAGGGATTCTCATGGAGCTGATCACAGCACGTTATCATCACTTACTGAGCAATGACCATGCACAGAGCAAGGAGCAATGTTCAGAGTGCTTGACATTAATACATTTAAGCCTTACAGCAATCCTACCATGTAGGTAAAATTATTATCCCCATTTTCCAGATGAGGAAGCTGAAATACATATTAAGTAACTTGCTCAAAGTCATAAAGCCGGCCAAAAAGCAAAGCTGATATTAAAACCTAGACAATAGCCTGTCTCTACAACCTCTATAGTGTACTGCCTCTGGCATGCATTATGCAGGAGTTAGCCAAGCAACTATGGAATGGGAGGGTAAAGGAAAGGGAGGTAGGAGTGCTGACAGAGTTTGGCACACAGTCTACCAGGTGCAATATCTTTGAGACAAAAACGAATTTGCATGTTCTGGCAATTAAAAAAATTTCAGAATACTAAGCATAAAGAGAAAAAGAGGAAATGGCATGGCTTGAGGCTAGAGAAGTAGTTCCAAACTTAGGAATTAATGAAAATCTTTTTTTCACTTTATTACTAGAAAATGGAAAATCCCTTCTAGGAGACAAACAGAAACTATATGGGTAATTCAAACACAGGAGATTTAATAGAGGAAACTGGTTATATAGATATTGAAATGCTGAAAAGGTAAAAGGGGAAGGCTAAAGGAATCAAGAGATTAGTAACTGCAGGAAGCACTACCACCAAAGGGCTGGGGGAACAAAATGAAAGAAGTGCATCATGAGAAGCTAGGAACCTGGAGGAAGGGCAGTATGAGGCTATGCCTGAAAGAGGGTGAGGAGGTCCATGGAGCTAGGTGTTCAAACCTCGAAGGAGTAGGCACCACATAGCTGATACCTTGGCCTCTAAGGAGAAGAGCCCTGCAGCTCAAGTTTGAAACTCTATGGAAGAGGCACAGAAAAGAGGCTGCTCAAACTGCTAAGGGGACACAGCCCAGTGGGTGAGGAAGAGATGCAAGTGGCACTCCATCTATCTAGAATGTACCACCCAGAAGCTGGTACCTGTGAGAGGGAGCAGCAGGGCTGGTGCTGGGAGTATCAAAAGAAGCTGGAGAATGAAGTGATAGTTATGTTTGGCTGCTGGAGGTACAAAGAAACTAGAAACAAGCAAAGTCCTTTCTCTTATCTCCCAAATTCCTGCCAGGGCTCCTACTGTTAAAATCCAACAAGAAGTGAGCTGGCAAGGGGGTCTGAGAAATGTAGTTTGCAGAGTCCCAGTCTCCCACTATGATTTAAAAAGTGGACTAAAGCTGAAAAATAATAAGTAAATAAAAGGCAGACCACCAAAAGGCTTTTAGCAAAATTACAGCATAATCTGATTTGCATTTTTTAAAGTTCACCCCCACATAATGTGTTGGAACCAATCTGTAGACCAGAGATATTATGAAGCTTCTGTTGTATACCAAGTGGGACTACAGTAGCAAGGATTACTCAGAGGTAAATGGATAAACTCAAGACATTTAAGAGGCAGATTAACAGGACAATATGCTATGGGTTAGATATGGGAGTGAGGAAATAGGAGAAGTCAAGGATGACTACCTAGCTTCCAGCATGAGTAACTGGGTATACTTTATTTACTGAGCCATGGAGCATTTAAGGAGGCTAACTATTTGATTTAGCTTGGCAGAAGTGACAGATCCCGTTTTAAATATGGATACAGAAATTTTTGTTTTCACACTGAAAACCAAAAGGCCTTTCCTCGCAACCAGGTTAGAAATAGGCTCAGGTTCTAAACTAGACAATCAAATGTTCCCTTCATAAAAATTTTAAGTTCAATGAGTAACAGAGAGGCACAGGAATAGCTCAAAAATTATTCACAGCAACAGCAGAGTCACTGTCAACAAATGCCAATGGTGGCTTCCTCCTCAAAGTGTTCCTGTGTCTGACCTTGCTCAGGTCCTTGATGCCTGCCTGCCCTTGATTCATACCCACTTTCCCAGACTGGTTCACCTGAGAGCCTTCCAATTTATTCCTTTGCTGAAATTAGCCAAAGTCAGTTTCTACTGCTTACTGTCAATATAATGCTAATGGATATACTGGTTACTTTTTTTTTCTTTTTTTGCCCACTGTATAACAGGTGGATTCACGTACTGTAAATGTGCCTATGATGTAACCTCACTGGTCCCCCAACCTACCCTTAATACCAGGGGTTACATGATCCTAGCTCTTTACATAATAATTTCATATGAAGATTCATGCCATCTATTTCCTGTCCTTCAACAGAGACAAGTGTGTAACGTTAAGCCCAGAGTTTACTTTCCCTTTGTATCTTTTCTCTCCTAAGGGTATACAGCCAAACCTCTACTGTTTCTATACCAGCTACATTTCCTCTCGTCTCTATTACCAATAGAATTGCACCCAAGTCCCTGAAACCTAATTCTCAAAGTTCTAAAAGTACACAGAAATAAATTCAGGTATACTAAAGTTTCTTACAAATTAAATTCAGTTTAGAGACACTTCCCTAGATACAATTATAAACCTTAAGAGCAGGTGACCAGACTCTGCCCCCTACCTACCAACACTTGTCACACCCTGTTCTACAAACAATGCAAAACAGCTGACCTGATAGGCCAAACACCTGCTTTCTTCCTTCCCAATGGGGGGCTTTGCACACTTTGCCTTTTTCTCTTACTAGCTCACTACTCAGTAAATTTTATCTACTGTAATCACTTTTACAAAGTGCATCCATGTCTCCTTTAACCCAGTTTTTTTTTTCCTGTTTCTTTCAACTCCTAAAAAAAAATGTTACATATATTTTACCAAAAACTTTCTCAAATAGAAAGACATTTTCCTCCTTCTTACCTCATTCACTTAGTTCCATTAATGAGCCTAAGAACACTCTGATCAAGGCTAGTGACATATCGATATCAAGCAAAACTGAAAGTCCTAAAAGACTTTCATCCACCTACACAAAATAATCAGTGTCACAGAGTCCCCTTCACAATCTCCATAATACTCTCGCTCTCTTCCTTATCCTGTAAAAGCAAATCAGTATTCCCCAATAGAATTTTTAAACTAGTCAAAATAGTGTTTTTTATAAACTTCCTACAATTGTTACAATTATAGTTTGGTTAGTTACCAGTGTTGGAATAGTACCTTCTGTCATTTTTCAAAGCTGACAATAGAGTAAGTAATATAGGTACCTTAGGAATTAAGCAAGCTCTATAGCCTAAGTTAGGAATCCAAACACCATTTAAACCAGAATTCTATGGAAACACAGCCTAAAGTCTACCAAAATAAGTTCAGGAATCTCAGAGAAAGACTTCTGGTAAGTTTAGGAACCACTGTTTGCATTACTTTCACAAAAGGAACAATAATTGATGATAGAACAAGGTAATCCTACACATGAACTTTACTTTTTTTTTTTTTTTAATTTTTTTTTTTTAACGTTTATTTATTTTTGAGACAGAGACAGAGCATGAACAGGGGAGGGGCAGAGAGAGAGGGCGACACAGAATCTGAAACAGGCTCCAGGCTCTGAGCTGTCAGCACAGAGCCCGACGTGGGGCTCGAATTCACGGACCGTGAGATCATGACATGGGCTGAAGTCGGACGCATAACCGACCAAGCCACCCAGGCGCCCCTGAACTTTACTTTTAAACTAATTGCAATTTACCTGTTTATGTGACAAAAATAACATTTCAACCCCCGAAAGAAAAACTATTTAAAAGACAAGTAGAGCTTTCCCTTATTTCATCTTCCAGAAACTCTAAGAATTCACGTGAAGGTCATTCTATTTTCACACTAACAGAGAGAACACACACACATATACAGTAATACCACCACCACCACCACCACCTGACCTTTTTAAAATTTTTGAATGCTGCTAACAATCACTGAAATGAAGATACAATTCTAACATATTCTCTTCATCAAAAACTACCAAAATTCTCATTCAGCATTATAAAAGATTCCAACCCAACAAGCAATTTGATTTTGATTTACTGATTCTATAAGCACAGAAGTCTTCTTCAAAAAGATCAGCTCTTTTTTTAAGACATTAGGGAAAAATTAAGCAAATCTGAGTAAAGTATGGACTTTAGTTAATAAAAAAAGGATTAGCTCTTTTTTAATCCTCATATCACATCAATTTAAGGTCATGAAACAGATGTGATTAAGGTTTTATGGTCTTAAAGTCACTTTAAGCCCTCAGCTTCATTCTATTAAGTGATCACTTACATACACACAACAGTAATTAAACAGACAACATGTATTATTTAATTTTAAATTGCAAAGCCCATTCACTTCCCCACCAATTTAATTGTCAAATCTGTCTAACCAGCCTTTGATCTTAGAATGTTGATTGGATATTAAATGGCAAGCCAACAGCATGCCACTGAACATTTAGACAACTCACCAACATGTAAATATCTTCTACCTAAGCACAGCCATCTTTATTTTATGTTGTTTACACAGCAAATTTTCTTTTTTTTTTTTAATATATGAAATTTATTGTCAGATTGGTTTCCATACAACACCCAGTGCTCATCCCAAAAGGTGCCCTCCTCAGTACCCATCACCCATCCTCCCCTCCCTCCCACCCCCCATCAGCCCTCAGTTTGTTCTTAGTTTTTAAGAGTCTCTTATGCTTTGGCTCTCTCCCACTCTAACCTCTTTTTTTTTTCCTTCCCCTCCCCCATGGGTTCCTGTTAAGTTTCTCCGGATCCACATAAGAATGAACACATATGGTATCTGTCTTTCTCTGTATGGCTTATTTCACTTAGCATCACACTCTCCAGTTCCATCCACGTTGCTACAAAGGGCCATATTTCATTCTTTCTCATTGCCATGTAGTACTCCATTGTGTATGTAAACCACAATTTCTTTATCCATTCATCAGTTGATGGACATTTAGGCTCTTTCCATAATTTGGCTATTGTTGAGAGTTACACAGCAAATTTTCTACTACGTCTCTTCATCTACTTTTTTTTGTTTAAGCTTGGTACTTGGTAAAACTTAGTCTATGGAAAAATCATCAAACAACTCTCACTTTTATTTCAATTTAGGTAATTCATCGCAAGCAAATCTTGAAGACCTAGGGGTATCTACCATCAAAAAAAAAAAAAAATCACAAATTCTCAAAGCTTTCTCATTACAGTATGTGTGCTTATTTCTATTAATAGGTATTAATAATTTGCAAATATAGATGTTTCAAGACACCCCCTTCAACCAGCAAGATTTAGAGTATTGTTCAAAGCTTAAAAATCAACACTATAAAAGTTTAGCAAGGCATAGGGCCCATGTCAGTTTCTAAATTCCTCCCTCCATTCCACAGAATTACTGATACATAATACAAATAATCAAGTGTGTAATAAGATATAGCGCAAATTTGTTCCAAACCACCCAACAATTAAAAAATAACTTAATCTGCTTACTTTGTTTACATGTGCCAATGGTACAAATGCTATCATTATGGTCTTTGGAAAGCCTATAATACCAGACTCAATAGTGCTTGCTATCTAGATCCCTAAAGAAACAGGTAGGCAGATTAGAACCAAAAATCTCATCAAATATTATGAAATGATTCTAATGGTCCAACTCCTAAGTATGTACTTTAACTTCAGAATTGCAACTTCTTTATCCCTTTCTCATTTTGCCATCCTCTACTGCTCAAAAATTTGTGCATGCCTGTTTCTAAGCCTATATATTGTAATAGTACACCATCTTATTCCAAAATACATATCTTCAAACTCTTACTCAAAACTCCCTTCCATGAACTCTCTCATACCAAAAACAGACCCTATCCAAATCACTCTATCACTCCCAAGTTTTCTGAAAATTATAATTCTATTATGTACAACAAATAATCGCCTCTGGTAGAAGAAAAGCATACAGGAAGAAAGTACGATCCTTAAAATCCATTTTAAGGAGTTTCAGCTTTACTTTGTAGTTGATCATATTTATAGCTGAAATGAAAAAAAAAAACATTAAAAAAATGATATACTCTAAATTTATTTGCCAACTTTAGAGTTAAAGGTATTTGTACTATATACCATTAATTATATGTGAATATATAGTAAATAAGGTTGAAGATATCTAAGGCAAGATAGAAGGCATCAACAAAGAAAAACACACGGAATGGGGTGCCTGGGGGGCTCAGTCAGCTGAGTGTTCAATTCTTTATTTCAGCTCAAATCATGAGCCCAGGGATGTGGATCAAGTCCTACATCAGGCACCACGCTGAGCGGGAGCCTCCTTAAGATATTCTCTTTCTCTCTCCCTCTCTCTAAAATAAAATTTTAAAAATTAAAAAAAGAAAGATACATGGAAGTCTACAATGGTAGTTAAGAACATGTATCCCAGACACTCTTCTTAGGTCTGTGATTCTGCACAAATCACTTGACTGCTCTGAGACTCAATTTCCTGGTCAAAAGTCTTCACCTCTCAGGGTACTTGAAAGAATTAAATAAGGTAGTCATCAAGATAAAAAGCTTCTGCACATTGAAGGAAACAATCAACAAAACTAAAAGGCAACCTACTGAATGGGAGAAGATATTTGCAAATGACATATAGGATAAAGGGTTGGTATCCAAAATCTATAAAGAATTTATCAAACTCAACACCAAAAAAAACCAAATAATCCAGTCATGACATGGGCAGAAGACAGGAATAGACACTTTTCCAAAGAAGACATCCAGATGGCTAACAGACACATGAAAAGATGCTCAACATTGCTCATCATCAAGGAAATACAAATCAAAACCACAATGAGATACCACCACATACCTGTGAGAATGGCTAAAATGAACAACTCAGGAAAAAAACAGGATGTTGGCAAGGATGCAGAGAAAGGGGAATACTTTTGCACTGTTGGTGGGAATGCAAACTGGCACAGCCGCTCTGGAAAACAATATGGAGGTTCCTCAAAAAATTAAAAATAGAACTACCCTACAACCCAGCAATTGCACTACTAGGTACTTATCCAAAGGATACAAAAATGCTGATTTGGTGCACATGCACCTCAATGTTTATAGCAGTGTTGTCAACAATAGCCAACTTATGGAAAGAACCCAAATGTCCATCAACTGATGAATGGATATAGAAGATGTGATGTATATACACAATGGAATACTATTCTGTGATCAAAAAGAATGAATTCTTGCCATCTGTAACAACATGGATGGAGCTAGAGTATATTACGCTAAGCAAAATAAGTCAGAGAAAAACAAATATATGATTTCACTCATATGTGGAATTTAAGAAACACAACAGATGAACACAGGGGAAGGGAAGGAAAAATAAGATAAAAACAGAGGGAGGCAAACCATAAGAGACTCTTAAATACAGAGAACTGAGGGTTGCTGGAGGGGAGGCGGGTGAGGAGATGAGCTAAATGGGGGATGGGCATTAAGAAGGGCACTTGTTGCGATGAGCACTGGGTGCTATTTAAGTGATGATGAATCACTGGGTTCTATCCCTGAAACCATTACTACAATGTATGTTAACTAATTTGAATTTAAATAATTTTTTAAAAAATAATTAAGTGAGGTAGTATACCCATGTTCATTTCATAACAGCACTACTCACAACAAACAACTAAATTGTGTAAGCAACCCAAGTGTCCACTGACAGATGAATGGGTAAGAAAATGTGGTACACAGTGGACTATTATTTACCATTTAAAAAGGAAATTCTGACGTGGCACAACACAGATGAACTTTAAGGACATTGTGCTAATGATATAAGTCAATCACAAAAAGACAAGATATTGTATGGCTCCACTTATATAAGGTACCTAGAATGATAAAAGTCAGACAGAAAGTAGAATGGTGGTTACTAGGGGCTCGGAGAAGAAGGGAATGGAAACTATCATTTAATGGATATAGTGTTTTAGTTTTGCATGATGAAAAGAGTTCTGAAGAGGAAAGCTAGTTGACATTTGTGTACATTATGAATGTATTTAATATCACTGACCTTAAAAATGGTTAAGATGGTAAATTTCATGTTATATATATTGTACCACAATAAAAATAATAGAAAGAGAGAAGGAATTAAGCAAGTTACTACATGAGGGTTCAAAAAGTACCCAGTACATGGTAATAAAATGTCAGCTATTATTATATTGTGTCCAAGGCACATAGCAGTAGTTCATCAAAGCTGGATATCATTCTTATTAATACTACAACTAGTATTTTACACAATCCAAAAAAGAGTTTAGGTTACTGACAAAACAAACTCCGGATAAGACAGAAAGGATCCGTGTTAAAACTCTGTAGACAGGAAAAAAGACGATCCTTCTAATGAGAGAAGAAAAAGAGATAAATGCACAAATTTTGAAATGTAGAAAAACAAACCATAGATTACCCACAGCCCACAAACTCAAGCTTGTAAGTATATTTACACAAAAGTAGACAGCAACTACAGTAGTTACTTAATTCATTTATCCATGAATAGGTATCATCCAAGTAAGTTCTGTAAAATCAGAAGCTGTACTACTTGAGCGAGCAATGACTCAAAACAGAACTCAAATTAAAAAACAAATCAGGTGGATTTCTCAATCTGTCAAGAAACTTGTTTTCTAAACACTAGAATGATAAAAACAAAACTGAGCCTAAAATATTCCAGTGTATTGCAACAGTTTCGTAAGATTTACTAACAAGAATGGTACATATAAATATACAATAACTCCAAAAGCTATTGTATATAACAGAAAATTATGTTTTAATCCCACAATCTAAAATAAAATTAGTGACAGCATAAACTAAATTATAATTAAACTTACCTAAGTTGATATTTCCCTTACCAACACCCTCCCCCCGCAAAAAAAACGTAATTATCATAAAATAAGAGCTGACTGATAAAGTCCCCTCCTATGTACGAGTTTACAAAATCAACTAATTAGCAGAGTTAAGGTAAATCTAACAAGTAGAATGTCAAAGCATGCCTTTCAACCAGTGAACAGAACAGTCAAATCTGGACTGAATTTATTTGCTACCTGCAACATGCATCTTGCTAATTGCCACTTCAGTGGACTAGAGTATGCTCTCTCTTCCTTTCCACCAATCTACAAAGAATTAGAAAATCAGGAATCTTAAAGGAGTAGAAGAGTTCTCACACAGTCCCACTTCACCCAAGTAGCAGGTGCACATACGTGAGCACACGTACACATTTACCTCACTTCCAGCCCTGCAACAAACCTAACACCACATAAGGCACAAGAAAAGCCAGGCTAGATTTAAATGCAAGTACACAGACACTACCAAAGACACAAAATCTAGTCATATTACCTCCTCCAGTTCTTACAAGTCTGAAAATAAAGTATGCATTAATAGTCACTTTGCATAAACAGAAACTTATGATTTACCCTCCTATAGGAAGAAGCTTCTATCTCAAAAACTAGATTTGAATATAGATATTTTTAATGCCTTCTAAGTTCACTTAAATTTGTTTCTCAATGGTTACCTAAAGTCCAAAATGTAAGCACTCCAAAACAGTAAGTGGACACAGACATAGTTGAAAAAATTCTAGTTCTTCAAATCCTCAAAAGCAATACAGTTAGAAGACAATCTTATGATACATTTTAAAAATTCAAGATGAATCAAGTTGGCTATTCATTAAAAATGAGTTGCCATTTAATTAGGTGGAAAGGAAGATTTCTCCTGGTTTTTAAATATTTCCTACACAAAGAAATATGGCTTTTTTGCCACATTAAAAAAATAAAAGCACGGGGCACCTGGGTGGCTCAGTCAGTTAGGTGTCCGACGCCCCATGTCGGGGTCTGTGCTGACAGCTCAGAGCCTGGAGCCTGCTTTGAGCTGAATGGCTTTCTCAAGGTCACACAAGAACACAGGGGCAGAACCAGGATGCGAAAGTGGCTCTGAGCCCCCACCTGGATGTCCCACAGTATACTCTACCCTTCTCCACCTTCTTCTGTTTTCAGGCTCTTGGGCTTGGCTTTCCTTCTTTCAAGGATTCTGTGACTCCCTCTCTCTCTACCCCTCCCCTGTTCACGCTGTCTCTGAAGAAATAAATAAACGTTAAAAAAATTTTTTTTAATAAAAATAAAAGCCCAACAATTGCTAATTAGGTACAGGCTGCTGAACATCCTGAGAAAATGGAGTAGATTCTTGCTACTTAGTATGTGGTCCTTGGACTAGCAGCCCCGGCATTGCCTGAGAACTAGTTAGAAATGCAGAACCTTGGGCCTCACCCCAGACTTCCTAAATCAGAATTTACATTTTAACAAGATCCCCAGGTGATTCATATGCACATTAAATGATGAAAAGTTCTGGATTAAACAGCCTCTAACCATCCTTAACATTCAAACTGCAAACTAAGATAGAAAAGCCAAACAGATGAAATCAAACAAAAAATTAAAAAATTTCTTAAACATATGGAAAAATGAAGCTTTTGCTAAAGTGCCTGTCCAAAAGTCAATTCCAAATAGATTTTTTTCTCTCTTCTTAGCTATAGAAATATTCTTATTTTGATGACAACTCAGGTAAAAGGAACAAATGGGAGTACAAAAGAGCAGAAAAAGAAGACTAAGCAAGATCATCAGTTAGTCCCAATCACAGTCTTCTAGTTTTCACATTTTATATTATGCAGCTTTTGAAATTTTTTATTTTATTTTTTTTGAGAGAGTGTGTGTGAGGGGGCAAGGGTGTGCTAGTCGGGGAGGGGCAAAGGGAGAGGAAGAGAGAATCTTAAGCAGGCTGCATGCCCATCTCAGAGCCAACATGGGGCTCCGGTCTCCATCTCACAACCATGAGATCATGACCCCGGGAGAAATCAAGAGTTTAACTGACTGAGCCACCCAGGCACACCCTATGTTACGCAACTTTTGAAACTGACTACTGGCTAGACTAACTGAATGAATGCTAATATAATCTACTTACAGTAAAAGCTTCCAATGAGTCCCATAAAAGGTTCACCTAATAGCCCTTGAATTATAATTGAAAATGGAAAATAAAATGTTGGGGGGGGGGGGGGGTTGCCTGGGTGGCTCAGTCAGCTGAGCGTCTGACTTCAGCTCATGATCTCACGGTTTGTGGGTTCGAGCCCCGTGTCGGGCTCTGTGCTGATAGCTTGCTCAGAACCCGGAGCCTGCTTTGGATTCTGTGTCTCCTTCTCTCTCTGTCCCTCCCCTGCTTACACTCTGTCTCACTCTGTCTCTCAAAAATACGTAAATATTAAAAAAAAAAAAAAAAAAAAAAAAAAAAAAAAAAAACTGTTGGGGGATGACTACAGGCAAATTACTATAGGGTCTTCCTGTGCCCCCTGCAGGACAAGTTCTTGGGGATGTCTTGGTAAGGTGACATTACCCCCTTTCTTTTATTCTTCCACTCACCAGAGTTAAGTAGTCTGCTTCCCTTTCCACAGCAAATTTTCATTTCCCTGTCTTCTGAACCACTATGGAAAACACTCTCTTACCACTATTTCAAACCCAGCTCTTTTAAGTTCCTCAAAGGCCACTGGGCTAACCAACTGACTCAGCATTCCAGGTGGCCTTAAACTTCAAGAAGACTGAGATAAAGGATCTCCTACCTTATAAATCCTTAAGAATAATTCAAGAAAAAGCAGGAGTTAACATTAAAAATTTAAATCAGAGTTTCAAGGCTCAGTAATCATTAAAACTCTGACACATTTAAAAATATAAACAAAAGGTTTAACCAGGCACCAGCAGTAACAATTCTCTTTCTTTGTCCTAAGCACCAAACTGCCCAGGGGCCAGAAGTTACATAGATTCTGGATTTATACCAATTATTAGTCAGCACTGTCCAGCTCAGGGTATTTCCCCTCATGACTTCCTTCTCGTTGCCCCTCTTGCCTTTATTACTCACCCTTCACTAATCATTCTCCTAAGAACTCCTATGGTCTTAGAGTTTAGGCCATGTCATTTACATGCAATTGTATTTCATGTTGTACTCTCGTGCATTCCCATGTTAATACAGCAATTTGATTTTGACCCATTCAAGCGCCTGAACCAGGTCTTTTAATTTTTTTTTTTTAAGATTTTTTTAAGTAATCTCTGTACCCAACATGAAACTCATACTCATGACCCTGAGATCAAGAGTCAAAAGCTCTACTGACTGACCCAGCTAGGCACCCCATGAACGAGGTCTTAAATTTTCTTTTAAATATGCACTTCTCAACTAATTTTTCTCTCAAAACTTTGCCACTGAAAGTGACCACACATTAGAATATTTTATTTGGTAGTTCCAAGCACATAGTCAGAACAGCTACCATTTAAAACATGTCAAAAATTAGGAATTTTCTTTAAACCAAACATCTTTTTATTTTCATATCATTTCTACCAGAGCAATGAATATTTTGTTACTTATTTTAATAAAAGGGAGAGAAAGACCTCATCTATAACGATTTTACTTGTAACACAGGTATTATACTTTACCGTAAAGATCCTCAACTACTTATGTTAAACTTATAAAGGGAACTAATAGTACAACTAAGGTATTTTTAAGAAAGACATACACATAGGGAAAACGTAAGTAAGACTATATCTAAGAGTACCAATTGTTCTAAATTAGTTTTAATTTTTCCATTCATTAGTAAATAATACTTAATGGATCACACTACTAGAAATTAACTGGTTTCCACTAGTCTTTGTTCATGTTCGCATAAAAGCACCAGGAGATATTCTAGATGTACCACTCTCAATAGCTAAATACTAAATACAAGTAGCTAAATACTAGTGAGGCTACAAAAATAAATATAATATAGACTCACAGTATCAAGGCAACTACCAAGGCCAGATCACAGAGTAGACTCAATGTTCAGTTGCTTAAAGTTATAACATAAGCAACAATTTCATTTGTTGTACTTATATACTGTAGTCTGTACCTCTAGCAACAAGTTTCTATCATCGGGCTACTATAACACATAAAAGGCTTAAATATCATTCTAAATAATTCACGAAGAGACAAAATTTAGTTCTCTGCCCATGCAAAAGTATTATAAAAATTAAATTTTCTAAATTCCAAAATGTTGCTAAAATAAAATGTGTCCAAGAAAGCTCACCTGCCAGCAAAAATATCAGCAACAGCAGCAACATTAGAGCTGGGCTGAAAGCCAGAAACGCAGTGTACCAGGATGGGCTGCCTATAAAATCTTCAAATCAGACCTCCCAATTTTAAAAAGAACTGTCAGAATTACTCATTTTCAATTTCTTTAACTAGTTCACAGATACTAATGCAAACTTTTGGAAACCAAATTACCATAAACATGAAGAAAATGAATATAGTCCCCCAAGAAAGTAAAAATACTATATATGATTTTTAAAGAAAGCATATGGTCATAGAAATTTCTTTCCTAAAATATAATAGAGCACATATGTCAAAATCACTACTCTATATACCACACACAAATCAAATGACTTTTCTATCCTAGGACCATAAATTTCACTATCTAAAATAAAGGAGTTACATTCCAGCATCAAGTTTTTCTGTTAGACTACTTTGCTCCCAACACAGACAAGTGAGAGCAAAAAAGCCCATATGGGATTAAAAAACAAACAAACAAACAAAAAAACTTCACATCATTCTTTCACTCTTTGAGATTCCTATGTAAGAACAATGCATTTTTCTGAAGCACACAAAATACTTTTAGGGATTTTAATATAGTGTAATCATAATTTACAAAAATACTTCCAAAATGACACTACCATTTTGATGCAATGCACCAAAGAATATGTCAACATTATCAAAACTACCATGCTTTTGATACTCTTATATACATGATTCTCCCTAATCCTCACTAAATTCCTAAACATCCCAAACTAATATTATAGGTATGTAACAGATGTACAATGCACTGGGAACCACTAGAATTCTACTGCTACAAAAGCAGCCTGAATTAAAGCTGTTACTCTGCTGCCACCTAGTGAGGTAATAAAATGCCAGAACCAAATCAAAAGTGACTGGAAAAAAATTTTTCAGGGATGATATGATAAAAAATCTTTCGGGGATTAATAAATCATTAAAATATACTAGTTTAGAACATGATCTTTAAAATACACTGCATAAGGCTGCAGGCTGTGAGCTGTCAGCACAGAGCCCAACACAGAGCTCAAACCCATGAACCACGAGATCATGACCTGAGCCGAAGTAGGACACTTAATGACTGAGCCACGTAGGTGCCCCGGAGAGATTCCTTCTAAAAAGGTACACACTGGAATGCCTGGGTGGCTCAGCCAGTTAAGTGTCTCACTCCTGATTTCAGCTAAGGTCATGATCTCCCATGAAATCAAGTCCTGTGTCAGGCTCTGCACTGGGTATGGAGCCTGCTTCAGATCTTATTCCCTCTGTCCCTCTCCCTTACTTTCATAAATAAATAAATAAATAAATAAATAAATAGCACATGCCTAAAAAAAAAAAAAAAAAAAAAATACACTGCATAAAATGCTACAATGTTACTTTAAAAAAGATATGTGTATATTCCCATAAACATATTCTAGAGCATAAAGAATATAGCAATAATTACAATAAACTATCATATGTAAAATAACTCATATGAAAAAAATTACCCAAAACACTATCACAGTACGGTTATAAAAGCAAAATTTTCAAAACAATCTAAATTGCTAGCCATACAGGATTTGTCCAATAAATTATGGTACATTCTATACAATGGAATATAGGAGATCTAGTATGAGTCCTTTTCCTCCTGAGACACTATCAAAATAACAAAAAAAAAAAAAAAAAAAAAAAAAAACTTCTAACATACATACATAGCCATCTGGTGATTTAAAAAATATGACCACAAGTCCATAAATTGGACACTCCCCACCCCTTCAAAAAGTGGAACTTAATTTTTCTCCCCTTCAGTGAAGGCTGGATTTGTATCTCACTTCCAGCAAACAGAATATGGCACAAGTGGTTTTATCTCATATTTGAGATTAGATTATAAAAGACTACTTCCATCTTGGATACCTTGGAGTAACTACTCTCTCTCTTAGATCACTTGCTCTTTGGGGATGTTCGTTGCCATGTGGTAAAGACTCGGGCAGCTGTAGGGACCCACTTGGAACCCCAATGTTTGTATGACCAGTATTTTAAGCTGAAGACAGTTGAGACTCAACAGATGAAGAATAAAGCCTCCTCAGAGCTTCACTTAGCTGACTAAAAGCAGAAACTTCTGGAAGTAGAGCTGCCATAAATTCCCTCTTCAGGGAGGTTTTACTCCCAGAAAGGAAAATAAGAGTGAAACTATCTTAAATCCCCTAGGGGGCAGGGGGAGTATTACAGCCCTGAAGAAGACAGAAAAAGACCACTCACCCCAGCATAAACAAACATTATTATAAACTTTCTTATTTCCCATTTGTTCCCCTAAAAACACATTTGCCTTTCCCAAAGAAACCCTTTTGTTCTTTACATAACAGTCTTTCCTTCCCACTCCTTCTTCCCTATTAACTTAGGTATATAAACCCCTAACTTGAGTCTTTTATCAAACCACTTCTTTTGTGCACTCCTATATGCATATGAATAAACTTTGTTGGTTTTTTTCTTTCTTTTCGGTCTTTTGTCAGTTTAATTCACTGGCCCCCAAACACAGAATCTAAGAGGGTAGAAAAAAAGCTTCCTCCCCCGACCCCCACAGCCTGTGGACAGACCCACAGTGCAAGGAATGGAGGCTTCAGGCCTAAAGCCAGTGAGGAACTGAGACATGGAGCCCTGAGATGACAGCAGGCTTGGAAAAGCTTGACGGCAACCTCATAAGAGCCATAACCACACAACTGAATTGCTCTCAAAATCTATGACGTAATAAATATTTGTTGCTTATTTAAGCTGCTAACTTTGGGGGGTAATTTTGAGGTAATTTGTTAGGTAGCAATAGATAACTAATGCAACACACAACGATGAAGATAATGAAATGAAGGGGGAAGAGCATCTGCAGATGAACTATTTCAATAAATTTCTGGTCAACAAGAAATAGATGGAGAAGTGCCAAGAACCACTGCACAGAGGTTACAACATCCACAAATGAAGCTGCCCATTCTGCAAGGCCCCAAAGAAGATCCAGACAACTACAAAGGATGACTAGAGTAACAAATGGACCGAAAAAGAGGGACTGGTTATTTTTAACTAATGTAAAACAATTACATCCCTACAACTCACATACATAAGACATGTAGGTTACCTCCTAAGCAAAAGGAAAAAACAACAACAGCAGAGGGTTCTTCTCTAAAGAAACTGAACCAAATCCTTAGAGGAAGAAGTAAAGCAACTGTACCCACATGGGCAATGGGGCCCCAAAACACAGACCTCTCTGAATAGTGAGATTAAAAGGTCCTCCAGCACAAGTACTTAATAAAAAGCAAAGGTTACAAAAAAAAAAAAAAAAGCAAAGGTTACAGTTGACAAATCCAGCCCACATTCAGAGCTTCCAAACAGCTTTTCTGCTTCATTTTTAAATGCAAATCGCCAACCAAGAATCACCATACGTTTCAGGAAAACCAGAAACATGAAGAAAAAAGATGGCTCGAGAAAGAAAAAATAACTCTAAATACCCTCTATATAGTATTCTCATAAAAGATTTAAGAAGTTGATCAGGCACCTGGGTGGCTCAGTCAGTCCAACTCTTGATGTTGGCTCAGGTCACAATCTCACAGTCCGTAGGTTCGAGTCCCATGTCAGGCTCTGCTCTGACAGCACGGAGCCTGCTTGGGATTCCCTCCCCCTCTCTCTCTCTGCCTCTCCCCTTCTTGCTCTCTCTCAAAATAAATGAATAAACATTTTTTTAAAAATTTAATTTTTAAAAATGCAGAGGTAGTAGCAGCTCACTAATCTCCAGGTGACACTTTTGTTTCTCCATCCTTCTAATTCCCTTGTACTCAAGTCTATGTGTTAAGTCCCTATATGTTTGAGAAATTAGAGTCCTCTTTTCACATGATAAAAAAAGGAAATGTAATACTTTCCACTAATATAACTAGTTCCAGTGAAGACATTTTTAGGTATTTTCACCATTTCAATTCAACCAGAGACCTAAAAAATTGTTTTAAAAACTATGTTCACCAAACAGCATGTAAATATAAATGAAGTTGACAATATTAAAGTTAGAGTTTAATATTAAATATTAAACATAAGAGAGGTAGATGAAGGCAGGGAACTTTATTTATTTTTATTACATTTATTTATTTTTGAGAGACAGAGAGAGCACAAGTGGGGGAGGGGCAGAGAGAGAAGGAGACACAGAATCCGAAGCAGGCTCCAGGCTCTGATCTGTCAGCACAGAGCCCAACGCGGGGCTCGAACCCACAAACTGCAAGATCATGACCTGAGCCGAAGTAGGACGCTCAACTGACTGAGCCACCCAGGCGCCCCAAGGCAGGGAACTCTTAAAGTCCTCATCTTACAATATGAAGAGTCAACAAACACTCTTATAGGGGTTATCAGAACAGTGAAGGGAAGTCTAAATATTCAGGCTTGATCAATAAAGAACTAACAAGAGTATAACTAAGATGAGAAACTAGAAGTAAAGGCAAGCACAAAGATTTTGTGCTACATTCCCCATAACCACTCTAAAAATTCACCTAAAGCTGATTAATAAAGAGATATAATTATATTATTAGATTTACATATAACCACAGGATAAGTAAAAAACAGAAATAGTTTCAAGTGGTTGCCTTTACTGAGCAGGACTGATGGAGAAAAGGAAGGAATGGGGCCCTCCATTATATGCTTTCCAATATTGTTTTTTTAACCATGAGCAAGTATTATCTTAATAAAGAAATAATTTTTAGTCATCAGACAAAAAATGTTTAATGAAATGGAAAAACATTTAGGACGGATTAGGTAAAAACAGCAGATTACTGAACTGTAAGTCACAGATATTAAACAGTTTATGTAGAAAACATAATAGAAGCTCCATTAATAGCAAGGATCACTGTAATAAACCTCCAGCACTTTGAGTGGTAGTTGACACATAATACACACTGAAAAATACCGTGGAATGAATACATTTTCACTTAACTAAACAAAATAATACATACAAGAGAGGAAGGTCTAAGTGGATACACACCAAAATGTGAGAAGCAACAACCATCACTAACTGGGAAGATTATGGATGCTTTTCATTTTTGTCCTTTTCCTTATCTTCATTTCCTAAATTTTCTATAATGAATACAAATTACTTTTATAATGGGGAAAAACTTTTTAAAACACTACCATTATTCATTATCACAAGACCAGAATCACAATACAAAGACATTTTTATGACATATCAAGTCCAAGTTAGAAAAATTCAGGGGCGCCTGGGTGGCGCAGTCGTTAAGCGTCCGACTTCAGCCAGGTCACGATCTCGCGGTCCGTGAGTTCGAGCCCCGCGTCAGGCTCTGGGCTGTCCGTGAGTTCGAGCCCCGCGTCAGGCTCTGGGCTGATGGCTCGGAGCCTGGAGCCTGTTTCCGATTCTGTGTCTCCCTCTCTCTCTGCCCCTCCCCCATTCATGCTCTGTCTCTCTCTGTCCCAAAAATAAATTAAAAACGTTGAAAAAAATTAAAAAAAAAAAAAAAAAGAAAAATTCACAACTACTAATAATGGAAAAGGTTTAGTAAGGTACAGGCATCTTCACTGATCTTGACCTAATTAAGAAGATTTGAAAAGCTTTCACTATAATGGAATACTGCAAAATTATTATTCATTGCACAAATCGGGTAATTAGTTGCAATCCTTATATAAACTAATCTCATGAACCTACCAGTTCTACAGATAAGAAGTCTTTCTTGGTTATGCTTTTTAGAACTTCATAGTCACACAAATTAAATACGTAAAATACTGTTTTTTTTTTTAAAGTTTATTTATTTATTTTGAGAGACAGTGCATACACAAGCAGGGGAGAAGCAGGGCTAGGGAGACAGAGAGAGTCCCACGCAGGCTCCACACTGTCTGCACAGAGCCTGACACGGGGCTCAAACTCACAAATGGTGAGATCGTAACCTGAGCCAAAATCAAGAGTCAGATGCTTAATCAGCTAAGCCACCCAGGCACCCCAATACTGTATCATTTTAAGTGGTTCTCCATCAGAGAGTAATGCCACATCCACTGCTCAGATTTGCCTTAATCTGGAATAAAACTTAAAAGCCACTTACAATGGTTTGGGCAACACCATGTATGAAAAGAGCAGAAAGATATGAAAATCATTTTCATTTTTATACAGCAATCAGTCTTCATAAAAAGAAAAGATCAAAAGAAATATTCCAAAAGTTTGTTTTATTTTTCATTTGTTCCTGACATAGCTGATTACTTTTTCTTTTTTTTTTATATTCTTTTGTATAAAGCACACATTCTTTAAAAATCAATGATCATTCTTTCAACAATTTTTCACTGATTCACAAAGAGGAACAGTTTTTTTTTCCCTTTTTTACCCAAACCAGTAGTTGCCATTTCTATAATCACATATAATGGACTGTCAGAGCACTTGAGCAAATAACCAATTTGTAAAGGAATTGTGAAAAAAGAAGCATGAAATCCATTTAACATCTCACCCGACAGATAGCTCCAGAGCTAAAATAGGGGTAGAGGACAAATGTTCTTCAGCCTGGGCAGTAGCACTATTCAATACTAAATAACAAATGTGTTTGTATCTCTTACTTATTCCACTATCAAAATTAAAAATTCATGTAGGATATCCAATATTATACTCCTAAAATCACAGTGAACACTCATATTTCATATGGAATACCAAGTAATACTCTTTAGCGGCTCTTTGGTACCTCTCCTTATTGATTGTCTTGTACTATACATAGTTTTACTACAACTCTTATATCTTAAAGCTGCTTCAGAGTAGGAATTCTATTTTGTTTACCTACAGTGTGCTGTATCATCTTTGAGACCTTATAAGGCCTACAGTAGCTTGATAATTACCTAGTAAAGCAATAAATACTATTTCTGCAAACATACTGATTCTCCCATCAAGTGAAAATTGCAATGCTATTCCAATTACCATCACAAAGCAACATGAGGAAAACTGGTAAAGTTCTCCTATATTTTACTTAAAAGAGAACAATATATATCATATCTGATTTATATGGAGGCTCAGGCAGTGAAGGAAGAAGGTAGCAGACAGGTAGATGGAGGCATAATGTACACAGGAACCAAACATCCAACTCTTAATATTGACTATCCCAAGGAGTGGGATAAAAGTTCTCACAGGAAGAACTTTTAATCTCCCTATATAATGTTTTATAAGGAAGACAATATCAGTAAGTAGAAACTAAGACAAAAATGCACCTATAAGAATAAAACAGTAAAATTAACCAAAGAGATGTTGAAAAAGAATAATGAAAACATCATCTGGCAATATAGAAATAATAAAAGAAATACAGTTTATAATACAGTATAGTGGTAGGGATCCCAGGATCTGCAGCCTGACCACCTGCATGCAAATCCTGTTACTTAAGTCCCATTACTGTCACTTAAGTAACTGTATGGATTTGAAAAACTTACCCTTATGTGCCTCATTTTCCTAATTCATAGAACCAGAATAATAACGATATCTACACTTCATAGAGTATGTGCATGAAATGAGCTACTCTATGTAAAGTCCTCAGAACAATGTCTAGTATACATAAATGCTCACCAAGTGTTACCTGTTAAAATAATTATTGCTAAAAAAATAAATTGTTGCTATAGCCAAAACCCAAAATAAACTTGAGCAACCACAATGATATTTTTTAAAATGCTAATTAAAGCAATAACAAAATTTTATTTTTGATTGTCAGCTTGTCTACATCATTATTTATGAAACTACCCAAAATTGCCAAGGATGCAGTGAAATGGGCTCTTTTAGGCAATGGTATTTGGGGTGTATCACAGAGCCTTTGGCAATATGTATCAAGGACGTCAGAACTTTCCATACTCTTTAAGTATCTAAGTACTATATTCATCATAACCTACACAAAGATGGGTATGAGATCATTAGTTATATATAACAAAAAAATAAAAACAGTTCAAATGCAAGCAAATAATTTTATCTTGACAAGAATTAAGCCATAATTTAGTATACTTTAAAAATGGAAAATGTTTGGGGCACCTGGGTGGCTCAGTCAGTTAAACGTCCAACTCCTGACTGGTTCAGGTCATGATCCCAAAGTCGTGCAATCGAGCCCCACATCCATCTGCCTGCCTAAGTAAGATATGCTCGTTCGCTCGCTCTCTCTCTCTCTCTCTCTCTCTCTCTGCCTCCCCCAGCCCACGACTCACATGTGCATGCTCTAAAAAAATAAATAAATGAAAAATAAAGCAAATTGTCCACGTCAATATAAAAAAATAATACAAAAATATTAATACAGTTTAGTTCTGATTTTGGCATATGGTAGATATTCAATAAATATTTACTGACTATATGAATAACCAAAGAGACAAAGTCAATCTCTTTGTCCTATATTATCTTCTTTCATGTATTTGGGCCCTGTAGCCTAGCTGTATTTTAAAATACATATGCTTAGAGGTGCCTGAATGGCTCAGTCAGTTAAGTGCCTGACTTCAGCTCAGGTCATGATCTTGCAGGCCATGGATTTGAGCCCCGCATCAGGCTCTGTGTTGACAGCTCAGAGCCTGGAGCGTGCTTCAGATTCTGTGTCTCCCTCTCTCTCTGCCCCTCCCCTGCTCATGCTCTGTTTCTCTCTCTCAAAAATAAATTAAAAATTTTTTAAAATAATAAAATAAATAAAATAAAATACATGTGCTTAGAAATATTAACAAAAAAAGGATTTTCTTAATATTTCAAAGTTCTAGATGTTTGCTATACCTAAAATAAGGGGAGCTGCAAATTCTACCTCGGGGTTGCACCTGTATTTGCCACAGAGGTTTTACCTGTTTCTGTTTAGCTCTAAGCCTTCTCTACCCAGATTTGGTAACAGATATTGAATTCACTTGATTTTCATGTTTAAGTACCACCACTTCAGGGACAATCTCTCTATAAATTAGGAATAACTCTCATAATTAGCATTTAGTCAAAGAAACTAATATTTAAACAATCTTTTTATCCATTAGTAAAGCCTAAGGATGTGACCAGCTGATACCGATTTCAAAGTTTGGTTTCAAGATGTTAAGACTGTTTTTTGACCAATACCTACTTTTCTTCTGGTGCAGTAACTACACTACACCCTAGGAGAATCGTGAATGAACTCTAGGAAACTAAATGTTGGGTCGCATGTAAAAACAGTTTTCCGGGGTGCCTGGGTGGCTCGGTCAGTTGAGCAACCGACTTCGGCTCAGGTCACGATCTCACGGTTTGTGAGTTCGAGCCCCGCGTCAGGCTCTGTGCTCACAGCTCAGAGCCTGGAGCCTGCTTTGGATTCTGTGTCTCCCTCTCTGTGTCTCCCTCTCTCTGCTCCTCCCCTGCTCATGCTCTGTCTCTCTCTGTCTCAGAAATAAATAGCCATTAAAAAAATTTTTTTTTTAAACAAAAAAACCCCACAGTTTTCCAAGGAGTCTTTAGCTATGACTACAATAACATCCGTTGAACACTATACTAAGTATTTTATATGCATCTCCTGTAATCATTTAATGAACAAATTCTCAGCCGTATCCTTAAAACTCAATGGCTGGCTAAACATTACTCTGATTCAGATCACTGATTTTTACACTATATTCCACAGGGTACCTTAAGCAATAGCTCCTAAACCAGACTAGAAATCAGAATCAACTAGGGTGCTTTTCAAAGTAGATTCTCCACAACAAGCAAGACCTACTGAATTTGGATCTCTAATTTTGTTGTTGTTGTTTTTTTATAAAAGTATCCTATACGGTAATATAACCGTGATGGTAATGTAACCCAAACGCCCAGTGGTTTAGGGACTGTTGCCCTAAAAAAGTCCCACGGTGACATTAAAGACCACCCAGAATATAACCACACATGCTCTCTGAAAATGTGCAACACCCAAAGCAGCACCACTTTGACTTATTTTATATAGTGAGGCTCCACATAAGAGTCAGGCTTTAAAGAAGGAGTAAAAGGAGTTCTGCTACTTTCTTTTTTTAACTAATTTACCACCAGATATCAACTATAGCTTTAGATCACTAAACAGTGTTTCTGACTGACCTCTAATTATTCTTGGTTAGTCTCTCTTCTCCATGATAAAACAGAAACACAGGAGTCACGGCATTATTGTGTTCCTACCAGTTGCAAGAAAACTGGCCTGGCTCCCTTCCAGTAGGTTCTAATGAAATTACTGTAAAAAACAAAACAAAACAAAACAAACGAAAAAAAAAAAACAACAGGGCTAGAGTCTGTCAGTGATGTAATCTGCTCTACACTCTAAGGGTTTCTGCTTATCACCAGAGGTGTGATGCTAAACATTTAGTAAACCCGAACATTAACTATATAATGAGAAAAAACTACCATAAACCAAGTTTTAACAGCCCAAATACTAGAATACAGAACAATAAAGAAAAAAGCTATAGGAGATCAGAGTTGTATTGCTGATTTTGCCACTACTTGTATGATTGAAGCAAACACTTTATTTCTGGATTCTGACCCCTTAGACACTTCTGCAAAACTCTAAGTTTCCCTAGACCAGTTCAAAAATTTTAAATCCTTTTCAGGTATAACTTTATATAGTAGGAAGTTTCTAAGTATTGAATATGATATATGGTTTTAATTAATGCTTATTAGTAAATAAGAGATAAATTCTTATTAATACTAACATTCAAGGTTCTTATGTTACATATAAGGAACAATTTGCTTTGCAGTCAAAAAAAAAAAAAAAAGGAGCTAAAGCAAATTAGTATTTGCTCTAATCCCTTCCCTCAAGTGGAAATGAAAAATAGCTCAGTGAACAAATCTAAATTAAAGTAGTATACACATTACTTAATTGATCATAATTTGATTTACTCATTTTGTTCCTAAATAACATAAAACATATTTTGGTTTTTGTTTGTAGTTCACTGAAAATTATTCCAGAGACATCTGAAACCTCTTTGATATTCTTCTCAGCATGTCAGACTTTTCTAGTCTAGCGTTTCATTACCTTATCCTCACTGTTCCTGTCTGAACATTCAGCTCCAGTCATTAGAATAAACATCTGCTACAAACATCATTAATGAGATACATATCAAAGGATCCAAGCAAGCTACTAACTACCTGGGGTAATTACACTGTTCTGTATAAAATCCTTATAGCAGCAAATACAGAAATTGCCTGAACATATTATAATTAGTTTATCCATACAATAGCTATTTCTGTAAGTCACTAAGTACATTATTAGGACATATAGAGCATCACCATACATGGAGGACTCTATTATAACAAAGGCATGGAATGTGATTTTTATGGGAAAAAAAGGCTTGATTTTCTTTTAAAGTTATACATTTCCTGAGTTACCTACATTACATAAAACATCTTGTCAAAGTACCAGGGGCTTACCAATGACTTACTATTAACAGGAAGAAAACTTTTTTCTTTTTTAATTTTTTTTTAATGTCTATTTATTTTTGAGACAGAGAGAGACACAGCATGAACGAGAGAGGGTCAGAGAGAGAGGGGGACACAGAATCCGAAGCAGGCTCCAGGCTCTGAGCTGTCAGCACAGAGCCTGATGTGGGGCTCAAACTCAACGGACGGTGATATCATGACCTGAGCCGAAGTCGGACGCTTAACTGAGCCACCCAGGCGCCCGGGAAGAAAACTTTTTTCAACTTTTATAATTTACTGAAGCAAATTTTAAAACAAAAATACTTTTGTATTAAATGTAGGTTTTCCTACTTTAAGCTCACTTTTACACTTTCTTATAAAGAAAGGAAAGCACATTTGAGTTGTAAGGAGAATGTATTCGATCATGGATTGGCAAACTTTGATCCAAAGGTCCAATGTGGCCTGCTACCTGTTGTTGTAAATAAAGTTTTACTGGAACACAGTTACATTCATTTGTGTATGTAAACAAATGAATTTTTGTGCTACAAGGGCCACGCTGAGATAGTTGAGGCAGGAATAACATGGTCCACAAAGCTAACAATATTTACTATCAGGCCCTTGCAAAAAACATTTGCTAAACCTTGAATTAGATGAAAACTTAAAACTGGGGATCCTGTCTTAAGCACTCCTGATCCATTTGGCACTAGACAGAGAGCCCTGGAGGTATGAGTTTTCAATATAATTTCTGAATGGATGAAAAAAGGAGATTCCCAGACCAGGGTTCAGAAAGAATGAATCTGTCTACAATTTCCTCCAAGAAACATTATGTAAATGTATCTCGCTTACTTAAATAGATGTGTTATAAAAAGCTGACTATAAATTACATTTCCATAAATGCCTAAGTGGCTTTTTAATTCCTGCAAAAATTTTCCTTGTAATCCAAGTCCCACATTTACCTTATAAATTCAATTTTTCTTAAAGCAGTGTATGCTTGTATGTATGTGTATATTATATGTAAGTCAGAAGATAAGTATATGCATATATAGCTATCTTTTCTCTACTGACTACTGAATGTTAAGTGTTTTAATTACTTCATTTAATCCTTTTACAACTCTATGGAAATAACAGATCATCCTACATTACATAAATCCAAACAAAAGTAGCTGTTTCTTTCTTAAGTCTATGTAGCTTTAAATTCTATCCTAATGGGTTGTCTGGGTAGCTCAGTTGGTTGAGCATCAGACTCTTGATTTTGGCTCAGGTCATGATCCCAGGGTCGTGGGACCGAGCACCAAGGAGCCTGCTTAAGATTCTCTCTCCCTCTGAGGCGCCTGAGTGGCCCAGTTGGTTAAGCGTCCGACTTTGACTCAGGTCATGGTCTCGCAGTTTGTTGAATTGGAGCCCTGCATTGGACTCTGTGCTGACAGCTCAGAGCCTAGAACCTGGAGCCTGCTTCAAATTCTGGGTCTCCAGCTCTCTCTGCCCCTCCCCCACTCGCACTCCATTTACTGTTGAGAGACAAACATTTAAAAAAACAAAAAAAAAGATCCTCTTACCCTCTACCCCTCCTTTCCACTCACGCTCACTCTCTAAGATAAATCAAAATTAAAGAATTTCACAATCACTATGTTTCCCTTATCTTTCATGTGAAGACATTAGCAGCTTTTCACAGACCAATTCATTCAATAAATATTTATTAAGTGCCTACCATGTGCCAGGCACTATTCTAGGCACTGAGGACACACTGGTTAAAAAAAATAAAAATCCTGGGGCACCTGGTTCGCTCAGTCAGTACAGCATGCAACCCTTGATTTCAGGGTTGTGCGTTCAAGCCCTACATTGGGTGTAGACCTTATTAAAAACAAAAGAAATCTATTTGGCAGAGAGAATAAATAATTCATTTTTTTTTAAGAAGATAAAAATCCAGCCCTCATGGAGCTTGCCTTCATCATGATTAATTCATAAGAAGACTTTTGCTTATCTATTACAAATCATTCCATAACTTTGCCCTTTTTCTATTGTCAACATAGTGTGAGTTATTACCTTTGACTTTGCTACCTATGTGACAATAGTAGTTACAAAAAAATAATTTGGGGATGCCTGGGTGGCTCAGCAAGTTAAGCATCCAACTTTGGCTTAGGCCATGATCTCACAGTTTGTAAGCTTGAGCACCACGCTGGCCTCTGTGCTGACAGCTCAGAGCCTGGACCCTGCTTCAGATTCTGTGTCTCCCTCTGTCGCTCTCTCCCCCTCCCCCACTTGTGCTCTCTCAAAAATAAAATAAGAATAAGAATAAGAATTTGGTTTTTACCTAGATAACGATTCACAACTAGTTCAAATTAAATTTATACTATTTAATCTCTAGATTAAAAAGAAAATAAAATTTGAAGGGGAAGGGAAAATAAAACATGAGATTAATTCTAAAATTTTGACATAGTTCTATATCTTCATAATTTTTTAACAGACACTGAATTAATTTTGAATGAATGAATTTTAAAGACAGATCATTTCTCTTTATTGCATTACAAATTACAGAGAAATTCTATTATAAAAGTTCTTATTACCTTTACCAGAATATTCTACAGGATCTGTGAAAAGGCAGAATTTCATAATTACACAACAGTTCAATTCCAACTGTATCTGCAATACCCTGATATCACTTCTCCTGATACTGGATTTCCACCCAACTGTAACAGACCCTCACCTTCTCTGCATCTCCACTATGACCAATACTGATTTAGATCTACCCTTGAAATTCTCCCATGGGTCAAGTTATATGTAGTAGTTCCCTGGACGTATCACACTTTGTTTATGCTATCTGATTAAGTATTGTATTCTTTCATTGTATTCTTTCATTTAATCACTTAATGCTAAGCAGTATACTAACTGGTTTAAAGTTATTACCTCTTTTAATTCTTACAACTTTAATAAGAATAACACATCTTCTCTGACTTATATAAATGATCTAGACATATAACAAGAAGAAAAGCTCTCCAATTCATTTTAAAAGAGTGGTACAAGCTTTGTACCAAAACCACACAAAGACAGTACAAAAACATACAGATCCATGTCACTTACAAACATAAATTCAAAAAACCATCAAATTGAATCCAACATGATGTTGGAGAAGTAGTTCAACTTCAGAAAATCTATCAGTTTAATTCACTACTAAGTAAATTAACAGATTAAAGGTAAAAACTCATATGACTTATCTCAATAAACACTAAAAATGCATACAATAAAATTCAATGATGATAAAAATTCTTAGCAAACCAGGAATAGTAATTTTCTTAACTAGATCAAGGCTATATAGTAAAACCTACAGCAAATATCATATTTAATACTAAAACTGAGAACTGTTCCTGCTAAAGTTAGAAACATGACAAGATTACCCAATACCATATAATTTTGCATTGTCTAGATGTCTAATACCATAACATACAAGTACTGATTATAAGACTGAATGAAAACAGAAAATATTTCCAGATATGACATACACAGGAAATTCAAAAAATCTATAGTCACACTATTAGAAAACATAGTGAGTTAGTGAACAAGAGGGTTCAGCAAGATTGCTAGTACAATATCAACATGCACAAATGATTAGTGTCCTCATGGAACTACTTGCCATGGGTGAGATGGTACTTCTGAATTCAAAGCAAGGAACCTCCTTTCAAAGTCAGTAGGTATTAGGCATTTCCATTTAAATTTCCAAGTAATGATTTCCAAGTTTAATGGCCTCCTTTCAGGGCCACATGCAAACAGGCAGTTAATTACAATATAAAAACATAGGTTCTTTTTTAAAATTTTAACAAAAGACATGTGAGATCTCTATAGTGAAAGCTATACAACACTACACAGAGAAACAGAAGAGGACTTAAATAAATGGAAGGATATACCAAGTTGATGGGTTGGAACATTCAGTACTGGTACATGCAGATTAGATGCAAATCAAATGAAAATTCTAGCAGGCTTTTTCAGAAAAACTAAAAAGTGGATTCTCACATTTAAAGAACATGCAAACAATCTAGAACAGTCAAACAACTTTTAAAAAACAACAACAATGCTGGAAGGCTTATACTACCCGATTTTCAAACTTGCTATAATCCTAAAGAATTCAAGACATTACGGTAAGGATAGACACATAGATCAATGAAACAGTAAATACAACAGCTATACAGTAAATTGATTTATAACACATGTGCCAAGACAATTAAATGGAAAAAGGATGGTCTTTTCCAATAAATGATACTAGAACGACTGATTTTCATTGGGAAAAAAATTAACATTGACTCTCACCTAACACATATACAAAAATTAACTCAAAATGTATCACAGCCCCAGTGTATAAAATTTCTAGGAAAAAAACATTAAGAAAAATCCTGCAGCCTTGAAGAAAGCAAATATTTTTTAGAAACATCAAAAGTATAAACCATAAAAAAATGTAAATGAAAACATGTCTACACAGACGTACATACTCACAAATGTTTACAACTTCATTTAAAATGGCCAAATACCAGAAACATCCCAAATATCTATCACAGGTGAATAGGGATATAGTATATCCATATACTATAGTAAGACTCCATTAAAAAGGAACAAATTGTTATTATACATACTAACAGAGTTTTAGAATCGTTATAAATTCATTATATTGAAAGAATAAAGTCAGACACAAAAAAGTACACATTGTGTGATTCCATGTATATAAAATTCTAGCAAATGCAAAGCAATCTGTAATGACAGAAGCTGGCTGACTAGGGCTAGTGGCAGCAAAAGGGATTGACTATAAAAGGACAGGAGGGGTGCACCTGCTTGGGGATTCTCTCTCTCTGCCCCTCCCCCATGTGCACTCACTAGCTCTCTCTCTTCCTTTCTCTCTAAATAAATAAACTTAAAACAAAAAGGACAGGAGAAAACATTTAGGATAATAAAATGATCTGTATCTTGATTATGGCAGTGATTTCATGGAGGTATATGTCTGTCAAAATTCAATGAACTATATGCTGCATATAAATTATAACTCAACTACATTGACAAAAATAAAGCAATAATGTTGTAAGCCATGTGGAAAAAGTTTATGTCTGCTTTTGGCACAGTGAATTGGTTCAGTTTCTCTAATAATGAAGCAATGAATAACAAAAGTCCTATTCAGAGCAGTAATCCCCCTGTGGGGGTGGGAGGGGATTTAAAACCCTCAGTTTTAAATGTTTTTCCCATTTTAAGTATTAGTTGGACACTAATATTTAAACATGTATGAAACAAAATATTAAACAAAGATCCTACATAAATTTGAAAGAGGCTACATGTTTTAATGAACTTTCATTTGAATGGTGTATGTGGAAATTTTAAAAACAATTTGGAAAATAAAATGAAAGGATCTCAACACAAACCTCCAAGAAAAATATAAACACTGTACTAGATTACATAAAGTAGCTCAGAAACACAATATAAAACTTTTACATATTTAACAGTTTGGGTAAAATAGCTTCCCTTCTACAAGAAGAATAACAGCAGTGAAGGCAAAATACCAGGCACAATTAAAAACTATTTTGCATATGTTAACTCAATTAATTATCACAAAACCAAAGAACTGATTTTAGTATAACCTCCATTTTACAAACATGGAAAGTGTGATCACAAAGGTAGTAACACGATGAACCAAAATTTCAACCTGGGCAGTTTGGTTCCACAGTCTGTTATCTCAGTCACTATGTTATGTGGCCTTTTACAGGGTAAAAGTGTTCTTTCCTTCCAATTTTATGATTTCTTGACAACAATACATGTGTGCACACATACACCCCAAAATAGGTTATGCCCAAATATATCAAGAATTATTTGTTAATACAGGTTTCATTTTAAAAATGCATTAGCTCGCATCATAGGGGTCTCAGAATAAGAGAGAAAAGGGGTCAGAAAACTTATTTGAAGAAATAATGGTTGAAAACTTCCCTAACCTGGGGAAGGAAACATACATCCAAGTTAATAAAGCACAGAGAGTTCCAAACAAGATGAACCCAAGGAGGTCCACATCAGAACACAGAGTAATTAAAATGTAAAGATTAAGGAATTTTAAAAGCAGCAATACAGAAGCAAAAAGTTATGTACAAGAGAAAGCCCATAAGGCTATTAGCTAAGTTTTCAACAGAAACTTTGTAGGTCAGAAGGGAGTGGCATGATATATTCAAAGAGATAAAAAATACCTACAACCAAGAATACTCTACAAGGTAAGGTTATCTTTCAGAATTGAAGGAGAGATAAAGAGTTTCCCAGACAAACAAGAGGTAAAGGAGTTCATCCACCACTAAGGGCCTTACAAGAAATGTTAAAGGAACTTCTTTAAGGTGGAAAAGAAAGGGCCCTAATTAGATGAAAAATTATGAAAAAAAGAGATGTAAAGTATGACAACATATATATAATGTGGAGGAAAAAGTAAAAAAGTTCTTTTAAAATGTGTTCAAACTTAAGTGGCCAACGACTTAATATGGACTGCTATAATCTCAGGATAGGATTCTCATGGTAACCACAAACCCAAAACCTGTAATAGATACACAATAAATAAAGAGGAAAAAAAGCCAAACATAACACTACAGAAAGTCATAAATCGTAAGGAGAGTAAGAGAAGAACAAATGGAACAGAGAAGCGCTACAAAACAACCAGAAAACAACAAAATGACAGTAAGTACATACCTATCAATAATTACTTTAAAAAATATATTAGCATCTACTGTATATCAGGGCTATTCTAGAATGCACTTTATATCAACACTTCACTACAAACTTACAACCCTAAGAATATTATTTTCATTTTACATATGAGAAAACTAAGGCTCAAATTTGCTTCATTTATGCAAGGCATGGAGATACAAAGTTAAGAGGACCAAACCACAAACGCTACTTGTCTTCCTTGAAAGCAATGTACTCTTAACCACATGTGTTGTCTCTCTTATTAGTCTTATTTAGAGCTGCTAAGCTCGGTTTCACAGTAACTTCCAATACTCTCATTTCACCTAATTTTTCTCCCAACTTTAAAAGTGTTAATTAATGTTGGTTCTAATTTCCAAATATGTCAATGAACCTTTAAGACTTAAATACTGCTTTTTAGATATAGAACACTCAAACCTGTTATTCTGTAGTATTATTTACATTTATGCAATATATCCATCAAAAAAATCAGTTATAAGCACAAACATATCAGTAAATCTTAAATAGCTCTGAAATATGTATATATTCACATTTTACAAGTCCTTTATCAAGTACTATCAATTACAATGCCATGGTTTCATTAATCACAAATTACACATTAATTTGATTTTAGTATAATTCTCCCATGGGTCAAGTTATATGTAGTGTCCTAGATATAACACACGTTATTTATGCTATCTGATTAAGTATTGTATTCTTTCATTTAATCATTTAATCATTTAATGCTAAGCAGTATACTTCTATCTCTGTGCTCTTTCTACTCCTCAGTACGGTTTTTCTAATATGACCTTCTTTCTTCCCTTCTCAATCCATTCAATGAACCAAAAGATCATGAAAAATATTTAGAGGAGGGGCGGCGCCTGGGTGGCTCAGTCGGTTGAGCGTCCCTCAGGCCATGAACTCGCAGTTTGTGGGTTGGAGCCTCGCGTCAGGCTCTGTGCTGACAGCTCAGAGCCTGGAGCCTGCTTCGATTCTGTGTCTCCTTCTCTCTCTGCCCTTCCCCCACTTGTGCTCTGTCTCTCAAAAATAAATAAATGTAAAAAAAGAAAAATTAAAAAAAGAGGAAAAGTATAAAATAAGAATATTTCAATCTATAGAAGCTACAGATCTCTGAAGAGCATAAAACACTCAATACTATTCTGAATACTCAGAATAGATATTCATTCAATATCTACTAGCATAATGCCTTGCAATCACTGTTGATATAAAGGTACAGAAGACAGGCTTGCTCCCTAATCTTGTGAAGCTTACAATATAGTAGGAGATACAGAAGTAAAATAATTAGAAAGGAAAAAGTAACTTCTGATAATGAAAAGTGCTATGAAGAAAGAAATACTATGTTTTGACAGAAGGAGACATCTCATTTTTAAAAGTCTGATTTTAATGAAATGTAAGACACACTATTATAAAATCTTCTATCAAACAAAATGATTCCACCTATTTCTGAGACTGCAGTGGCTTAGTGTTTACCAATTTACCTATATAACTAATACAAATTTCTCACTGTTTCATTTTTAAGGAATTCTGTATTTCTATCTATATTCTTTGGCTTTACAATAAGGAAATAGTCCCTATTCAACAATGTTTTAGAACTTACAACAGATTCCTGTCAAAACTGTCACTATTACCTCCAGGCCTTGTCCAGACTAATAAAAATTCCTAGGCATTACCTTTTATTGCTAACTCTATCCAGGTCTCATAGCACACTCAATTTCAGAGATCCTTCCATCTAAATACTGTTGCTAGATACAATAAATAGCCAATAAACTAGGGAATAAGGATAATAAAAAGAGGTCCCTAACCCTATCATAACATGACCTTAAAAAATTTTACTGTTTCCCCCTGTTTCTCATATATAAATCATATATTTGGTAGATAACTTAAAACAGTATACTTTGGTTGGCATTTTCTTCATGATTATGGGAGCATCATTCTTTTGTCTCCATGGCTACTTGTGTGATATAGCATATACATCTATTGAAGAAAATAATCACTTTGTAGGGGAGGGAGGTAGAAAAGTATACTCTAAACTTGGTTTTTGAGTTTGTGGTCTTGTCTTAACTTTTGTGTTGGCTCTAACTGAAACATGCCAATATGTGTTTTCAAGAGTTTTTGTTTAAGTATTGTATGAAAGTTTACAGAATGAAGGAAGTTCATCTACACTTGAATCTGTAAGCAAGATAACACACAAGTGTACCAAGTGATTAACTTTGTTGTTTTATCAATTTGTATGAATTTGGAGTATCTGTTACCATTACTATACATGTGCAAATAAATGTGGCTTAGACTTGTGTGACTGCTTAAAAAAAAAAAAAAAAAATTTTACTGTTTATTTATTTTTGAGAGACAGACCACAAGTAGGGAAGGGGCAGAGCGAGAGGAGGAGACACAGAATCTGAAACAGGTTCCAAGCTCTGAGCTGTCAGCACAGAGCCCAAAGCGGGTCTCGAACTCATGAACCAAGGCGCCCCTTTCACAACATGGCTTTAAATAAAATAAAGTGGGGTACCTAGCTGGCTCAGTGGGTAGAGCATGCAACTCTTAATCTAAAGGTCATAATCTCACTGTCAACCACAGTGGTGTAGAGACTACTTAAAAAAATAAAAAAATAAATAATAAATGAATACATAAAGTGGAGTCTAGGGCTCATGGCTATTGATCAGCTATTCTAATTCCATGGGTTCCTAGACCATTCTACAGCCCTCCGAGGGGTTTTTTCACCCTATAAATCACAGAAAGTCCCTCCCCCATGCTATTGGCCTTAAATTCTACTGTGCCAAAGAAAGATTTTGCACTAGTCCAGAAAATATGTCACATAAATTTTTTCCTCACAGATTAAAGCATCACAAGACAGAGTAGTTATTCAAAAAGATATTTAGAGGTTCTCCTTTTGTTTTTGGTGGAGCACAGGTCCATGAGAAATAAGATATTTCCATTATCATTCAAAACATCTTAGCTCAAATTACTGTAGCGAATCATTTATAGGTCTGACAGCATTGAGACATGGGGAAAGGAGCATACTAATGCAGAGGAGGGAAAATAAATGTAGGATGGCTGAATACAAATGGCAAATTTTACAGACTTTGTTATTCTGCTCAAGGTTTGCCAAGATCACAGCCTGGATATTATGGAGAAGACAAGGTAGAAAGTAAAGAATATCCAGAATATGAAACTCATCAGATCAAAACTATGCCTCACTCCCAAATCCCCGGGGCCATTTTATAGTATCAAGTCTGGAGAAATGCACCTCATCATTTTCACTCCTTCTCCACTCAGAGGTAGGAAGCTGTTACAAAGGTAACACTGTTACAATACTACATATCTATTAATAAACCCTAAGACATTGTTACATAGCTATTAAAAATATATATCAACAACTTAACTTCTGCTAATCCTTACTACCAATTTAATAGATTCCAAACTTATTCTAATCCAAAAAAATTAGATATAATTTTAACATTTGAAAATAAGCAATCAGGCAATTTTTATTTATCCTTCAAAATTATACATCCATAAGGAGGAGGGCATGGAAGGGACGAATCATCCAAATTGTCTGTATCTGAATCTTTAGCTGTATCTATCCTTATAAATCTATCCTTGTAGAATGAACAGTCTTAGAAGCACACAAGGCAAACTTAAATTTACCATCTGATATATCTATATTGCTTAAAATTTTACCATGTATTAATATTAATTTTTAATTTACTTCATTTTTAAATTCAAAATAATATGAAAAAATGAACATACATATGTAAAACATACTTGTTATTTAACTATTTGGATTCACTATACTAAGCATTAATACAACTGCTTCATAACCAAAAAAAACAAAAAAAACAAAATCAAGACCACAATGATGATGATGGTTATCTCTATGTGATAAAATCACTTAGTTTCTTCTTTTCACTTGTTATTTTCTGAACTTTGCTTAATGAGCCTGTGTTACTCATAAAATCCACCCCCCCAAAAAGCTAGAAAATGCTAGGTTGGAAGGAAAGATGGGTTTCCAACAAAGAAAGACAAATGAAAGGAAATATTTTGATATATTCCCCAATAAAAAAGTATGTATGTGTGTGTATATATATATATATATATATATATATATATATTTACTAAAAAGCAAAGCATGTTGAAATAGTGTCATTATATTCACCTAACATTAAAATCAAGTTGTATCTGCCCCACTCCATATCTTCATAGATATCTCTTAAGGTCACCACAAGCAAAATGTAGATGAAGATAACATGATCCAAAAGGTGTAACTGCCACCTTGACATTCAAAAGCTTCTTACAAAAATTAAGTGCAACCTATATCATCTTCAAAATAACATTTAAAAATGAAAAGGTGAAAACAGCATCTCAGAGAAATATCTGCATCCCCTTTTTAATTGCAGTATTATTCACAATAGTCAAGATATGGAAACAACCTAAATAACTATCAACAGATGAATAAAGATGTGCTATATAAATACAATGGATTATTATTCAGCCATAAGAAAGAAGGAAATTCGGCCATTTACAACAACACAGATGGACCTTGAGGACATTGTGCTAAGTGAAATAAGTCAGTCAGAGGAAGACAAATACTAGATGATAGCACTTACATGTGGAATCTAAAAAAAATCAAACTGATAGAAACAGAGACTAGAACGGTGGTTACCAGGGGCTGAGAAGGTAGAGGAAGTGGGGAAGTACTGGTCAAGGGTATAAAATTCCAGTTACAAGACAAATAAGTTCCAGGAATCTAATGTACACCATAGTGGTGACCGTAAATAATACTGTATTATACACTTGAAAGTTGCTAGACAACAGATCTTAAATATTCTCACCACAAAAGAGAAATGGTCATTATGTGAAGTGATGGAGTTGTTAGCTAACAGTACTCATCTTGCAATCTATACATGTATCAAATCAACACATTCTACACCTTAAGCTTACATAATGTTATATGTCAATTATATCTCAATAAAGCTGGAAAAAAAAACCTAAACTATATATATGTTCTGTTAATTATTCTGAAATATTGTCTTTATTTTGAAAAAGTTAATAGGACTTCTATATTAACATCTGTTAAAATAATTACTTCAACTATCAAAACATTTGATGAAAAAATACATATTGCAATGCCATAAAAATAAGGACTACAAAATAGAAAAAGTTAAATACTACTGAGGATCATAAAATTTATACTAATTAAAAGCATAAGAATATCAAACTGAAGATAAGCTTTGTTGTAAGACTGTAACACCCACAAGAGTGTATAAAAATCACAAAAAGTATTAGCAAAAATTAAGAGAAAAATATCCGAAGGAACAAAATAGAGAACAAAATATTCGAAGGAAAAAAGTATCAGAAAGACTTGGTAATTTTTAGATTCTAAACTGACAACACATCTGTTAATTTGAGAAGTGCTCAACAACCACTAAACACAGGTGGTGGGCAGCAGACATGCCAAAAAGGACAATATCATCAAGAGAAAACACTCTCAAACTTAAATTTGGTATAGATTTATGTCAAACTAACAGAATTTGGGGGGCAGGGGGACCTGGCTGGCTCAGTAGGTGGAGTATGGAATGCTTGATCTCGGGGTTGTGAGTTCAAGCCTTACGTTGGCTGCAAAGATTACTCAAAAATACAATCTTTAATAAAAAAGAAGTCTGAAACCAAAAATGAAGCAGAATGAGAGAAACTGACTTACATAACTAAGAATACTAGCAAAACAAAAATTATATATTTGAAACATGATTATTTTGCTGTTCAAGTCAGAAATTCACACTCCAAGAGTACAAACCTTCTTTACCAACAAAGCAGTATTCTTCAAGTATTAGAATTATTTGTATAATTTGTTTTAGAAATCTAACTTACCGAGTACCATCTGCTTTCCAGCTTACTTTATATGGCTTCTGCTCCAAAAGTTTAATATTTTGCTTGTCCATGGAAACAGGCTGTGCTCCAGGGAATCCAGACCTTAAAGGAGAACATTTTATTACTATTATGGCTGGCATCCATACAAAGCAATACGTCCTAAACCAATCTCACATTAGTCACACACTTACCACAACATTCTCCCTATCATGAGATTAATGTCAACTGGAAAAATATCAGCTTTCCCAAGAATGCTAACAAAACATTATCTTCTAGACATTTTGGACGTGAGTTAACAAGATTCTAATTGCCACTACATACTATAACTATTGGGCTTTTTAAATATTAATATTCATGATCTAAAGCTAAAGCAGGTATGTTTACAAGTTTACTTCAGGAAGAAGTTTCAATCTTGCTTGCCTTAATTATCGTACATTATTCTAGACCTCATATTCCTCCATCATGACTCTGCCAACTTGGCATTAACTCTACAAGGTTGGCAAATTTCTGCTCAAAAGATGCCCAGAAGTGACAAAACAGGAGAAATATAGGTCAAGATTGAAGTACACTGGCAAGGGTTTAACACAACACTGAAATCATTATTACTTCATTTCATCTCTTAGTTAAAATTATTTCTGGGTAATTGATCTTAATATACCAGTCAAAAAGTTCTTTATATGAAGAATTTTTAACAATTAGCAATCCTGTTTCATCACGTTCCAGCTGTATTACAATTCTCTGCCACAGACAGCAATGATCAACAGAAATGACCATAGACAAGACCTGAGAGCAAAAGATTAGAACAATGAACTCTCTCCTGAATCTCCTCCCATGAAATGACTGATAGATATTTTCAGGTCATGGTGGGGGGCAGAACATATTTATATAAATATACTTATATACATAAAACTGATTCCCCCAGGTTTCTGATTACAGAAAAACTGGAAAATGTGGTACATTCAATGGCACCTATTCTCCCTTAATAAAATGATATGGTGATACAAACATTAATCAGCAATAGTAGAATCAAGCACACTAAAATACTGGATAGTGACAAAAGTAACTTTCTATTCTATTCAGAAGACATGTCTGAGTCATTTCATTTGACTCAACTGTCTAGTAGTCTAATTTTGACTCAACTGTTCTTGAAAAAAATCTGATAAACTCTTGCTTGATATCTTTTTAAGCACTCTGTGTAAACATTCAATCTTCAAGGAGCAAAGAAGCTGTGTCAATGTTTGCATTAATGTTAAATGTTGCAGAGTTAAGAGTAAGTTTTACTTAAAACTTTAAAATGGTTATTACCCTTCCCAGCCACAGAATTGATGACACTTCTGCTGTACCTCTCCTAACTTTGGTTGAGTTGTTACTTGAGTTACACCTTTAACAGTTACACCTTCCAGGAAAATAGCACCCTTAAGATAAAAAAAAAGGAAGAAGAAGAAAAATATTTTGTTAGAAATGAAAATCTATTTCCAAAGACTGAAAGATAGACTTGCTTATTTTTACGTCTGAGCAAATATATGAAACAGAAATGGTCTGCTCCAGAAAGATCTATAAACTCCCCCTGGGATTGTACACTCACTTTCCTTAATCCAGCATATGCTTTTCAATGTACATATATAGCCCAGTGTCTATATCATATTTCAAAGTACTCAAATGGACATTACTCATTAATAACAGCAATAACAACTTACCTACCATTTACTCAGAGGTAGGCAAAGGATCTGACACTTTACAAACATTTTCTCTAATTCTTATAACAGCTATGAAAAGTAGATTACAGTGTATTTATTTCACAAATGAGTAAATGAGACTGAATGCAATTTATTTGAGAGGTAAAAACAGAATTTGAACTCAGGTCTACACTATACCATTCACTACTAGTTCTCACTACGGACAGAAAGAGGAGCTATATCTCTGATGGAGTATGGATTTTAAGGGGATAAACACCCACGATATATATACCTTTGTAAACTAGAATAAGAGTGTAACAGTAGACAAAGTGGTAGAGTCTTCGGATATAAGAAAAACTATTACTCATCACTGAATTTTTAATTTAAATTCTTTAACTCACAACTACATAAAGTGTCTTATTGTACTTCATAGCAAGCATATTTTTAAAATATCACAGAAGTGAAGCAGATGGAGAATTTATATATGAAATAAATAAAGAACACTCCTGGAAATTTTAAAGACTAAAAATACAGTCTAGATTCATGTTACAATTACTTTCAGACCCATAAGAGGGCTGGCATCAGTCTCAAGAAAAATCCATAAAACAACTCTAGCTGTTAACGTAATTAAGGAATAAAAAATATGGTCTACAAGCTGCAATGATCAACCTTCTGGCAAAGATTTGGCAACTCGAGCCACTTGGAAAGGAAAAAAAAGAACACAGTATTTAGTCCATGTACGTCCCTGTCAAATCTGGAAGAGTCCTGAGTAATCCAGCAGACACTAGTCCTACTTTTTGCCCCTAATTCTGAATCACTTTTTATAGTTATCTTATATGTCATCAACTCTGTTTTCCATAATAAGCACACTTTAGAGATTTCAAGAGCCAAAGGATTAAAGAGTACCATTCCTCTCATATGACACCATCACCTCTTTTTACCTTCTGCTTTAGGACCATTCTACCATTAAATACAATAACTAAAGAATGAGAATAAGAACTAGGTTCACAAGATATTTAGTGACTGAGATACTCAGATATCTGTAATATCCTTATAAAGCTATATCCTATATATACTCATTAAAAAGAGAAAGCATAGGGGCGCCTGGGTGGCTCAGTCAGTTGGGCGGCCGACTTCGGCTCAGGTCACGATCTCGCGGTCTGTGAGTTAGAGCCCCGCGTCGGGCTCTGGGCTGATGGCTCAGAGCCTGGAGCCTGCTTCTGATTCTGTGTCTCCCTCTCTCTCTGCCCCTCCCCCATTCATGCTCTGTCTCTGTCTCAAAAATAAATAAACGTTAAAAAAAAAATTTTTTTTTAATAAAAAAAAAAAAGAGAGAAAGCATTCAGAGAGTTCAACATTCAGCACCATTATTCCAAAGGTACTAACAGCACAGGATTTTTTTTAAGTTTTACATGAAAAAGGTTCACTCATGAGCATGTATTTCCTGAGGAATATTCAGAAATCAAGGATAATTTCTGAAAACCAAGGGCCAAAGTATCATAAATTATTCCTAAAAACATAAATATTCTTTTTTTGGCAAATAAAAAGGACCAAAACACAGAAATAGGATCAATACTCAACCAAGTACTTTCCTAGAATATTACTAGGAAATATTTTAATAATTCTATGCAATTGAACAAGCTAAATATTTTTTTTAAGTTTATTTATTTATTTTGAGAGAGTGAGAGAGCAGGGGAGGGGCAGAGGGAGAGAAAGAATCCAAAGCAGACTCTGTCCTGCCAGCAAAGTACTGAATTGATATCTGGGATCATCTCTCTCTCTCTCTCTTTTTTTTTTTTTTTTTTTTTTTTTAAGTTTATTTACCTTGAGAGACAGAGACAGAGTGAGTCGGGGAGGGTCAGAGTGAGAGAGGGAGACAGGGAATCCAAACCAAGCTCCACGCTGTCAGCACACAGCCTGACGCAGGGCCCCAGCTCACAAACTGGGAGATCAAGACCTGAGCCAAGATCAAGAGCCAAACACTTAACCAACTGGGCCACCCAGGCACCCCAAGCTAAATATTGTTTTTAATTTAAAAGAATAAATATTGAGCCTCAGTACATACTTAGCAACTATTAAGCTTGTTTATAAAAGATATGTCCAACCATCTAGCAAATGCCTCTCATTCATTTATGTTTCTTCTTCCTTAATCTTTCCTACAATGTCTCAATTTCTTTTTTACTGTCTTCCCCTACTTTCTTCTGCAATAATAATTAATCAGAAAATGGTAGAAATATGTCCATTAAAAACAGTAAGGCTGATGCACTTTATACACCAATAATATTTAGTAACTTTTTAACTTAATTTGCTATTTTGGCTGTCATTACAAGTTTCCTCTGACAGAAATATATTATTTAAAATTATGTAATAATTTCAAAAAGGATCACTAAATCTAAACAGCAATGTCTTAAGTCTGGAACTATTTTCAAACATACTATAATTGAGATTCAAAGTCAATGACATTTACTTTCACTTTTTAACAAACTACCATTTCAGTTTGTGGGAATAAAGAAATATCAAAAGTGAAAAGAAGATAACGTATGCTTAAGATGAAAGAAGTGTATTTCATAAACAGAGTCTGCCAGACTTAAAATGGAAATTCATATGGCTATCACAAAAAGGAAAAAAGGAATCAATGATCAGTCAGAGGGAAATTGAGGAAAGTTTTACAGAAGATGGGGTCAAATTATATGTAAGAAGTGAGTGTTATCTGTGTGTGTGTGTGTGTCTGTGTGTGTGTGCGTGCGTGAAGGAATGAGTAAGCAAGTATGTGTGTAATGTGTAACAAGGATATTTTAGTAATGAAGAAAAGGCACTAACAGTTTTATTCAAAGAGATGATCCCAGGGCCACCTGGGTGGCTCAGTCTGTTAAGCATCCGACTCTTGGTCTTGGCTCAGATCATGATCTCCAAGTTTCCTGAGTCCGAGCCCCATGTGAGGAGCCTGTGGGATTCTCTGTCTCCCTCTCTCTCTGGCTCCCCGAATCACGCTGTCTCTGTCCCTCTCAAAATAGATAAACTTTAAACAGAGAGAGTGAGAGACAGACATGATCCCAGCTATCAATTCAAAGAAGCAAACAACATAACTATAGGTCATACTCTTCCAAATCAATACAAGCATGTATTCAAAAGATGAACAAAGGTGTCAGGAATGTGAGGGCCACGTACAGGACATGCGTGACTATTAAAAACCCTAAAGTCACTATCGGAATTCACTACAATGAGTCCATCACTTCAAATCATAGTCATATCAATAGGAGTCAGGAAAGGGGAACTCTAACAAAAATAAAGTGTCAAACCAAAATAAGTTCACTGTGTTAAGATGTGAACCATAAAAATTAGTCACTCTTGGATTGCTTCTGTTAACTATCTTCAACTCAGATTGAAATAACAGGAAAACGAAAGTTTTCCAACCATCGATTTGCCAATTATTTACATCTACATTTCTCATGACTGTCACCAGTACTTTGACATCACCCAAAATCAACTCTCCAGTCATCTTTCCTCTCTGATGGTCCTGTCCTCACTGCTTTGGAGCTCCTTCTCCTTGGTTAATCTTATCACTAATTACCTTCCCAAAGAGTTCCAATATAATCCCTAGAATCTCTTTTTCATAAATAACCTATAACCTCAACCTTTTTCATGAACACCTCGTCCCCTATGTCTTAACTAAGAGCTAATTCTCCACCAAGAAGACCACTTCTCTCTTAAATAAAAGCACTCATTTTCCCACTGCCCAAGTCCCATAGGGATAGTGTAAAGCATTCACCTATATCCTCACTTGTTCTCCTTGCCTCTCAATTAGACTTAAATCCATTCAGCTGTATCACTCAACTGTGGTAGAGCAGACATCCACTGTAGTTGGTGGCACAACAGCTGCTCTCTCATCCACAAAGACAGGACCCTAACAGCCATGTTACATGACATTACAAGATAACATCCCACTCCAGCCAAAGTTGATGGGAGCATGAGCAAACCACTAACTCAGTCTGAATCCATTAGATTCTCTCTTCTGGTAACCTGGAATTGGGATTCAAAAGTCTCTGCATGTGGCTAAAATTACAACATGTAAGCTCAGAAGATACAGGACAGTTATAATCTCCCAGGTAAAAAAGGAATCACAAAGAGCCAGTCTCAAAAGACAAAGCTAGTGAAATATATGACACAAAAGGAAAGAAACAGAAATAGAAAAAAAGCAAAGATGAGAAAATAAGAACAAAGAGCAGAAACTAGATTCTAAATAGCTTTCCAGGTCCAGGCTCCAGTCCCTTCCTGAGATCTGGCTTTGAGTCCTACCCATTCACTCATAGTAATTTCTTCTTCCTATTAAAGCTAGTTTGAGTTAATTTCTGATACTTGCAACCAAAGAGTCTAAAGTAGTAAAACACTCTATTCTTCATGTACTGACATCCAGTCATTTCTCCATGTTCATCAAAAACAGTATTTCTCACTGCACTAACTTCTATCATTACATTGGTAACATCAACATCCATTAGATAATCTTTACCCATCAAACAACCTTGGCTTCACAGTTCAGTAATTTCATTTACAATGACCATCATCTTTGCATAACTTGAACAACATGCTCCATGGCCACACCATCATCATTCCATACTGCTCTACCTTTCCATTCATCAATTCAACTCACACTGATTGAGTATGCACAACATCCTAAAGCCAACATGCCACTCTTTGACCTTTTTCATTGAATAGCTTAACTCTTTTACCCTAACTATGCTCACTGTTCAATTTCACCAAGACTAACAGTCCCTTCACCTCTCCCTCTTCTCAGTGTAACAGCCCCCAGCCTTACCTTACTTCCTATTCAGCTAGACTCTATGGCTGATAACTTCAATTCTTCTATGCCTGATATCCTCAGTACTCCTCAACCTTTTGTCCTTTCATCACACCCATACTAAATATACCCAACCTTGTATCAACCTACCACTAATCTTCTCTACTCCCACCCATAGACAGCTGAAATTCACAGAGGAAAAAAATCACAGTCTCAGTGCTATGGATGAGATTTCCCTCCTCTTGTGGAAGACCTATTTCTCCATCTGCTTTTGAACTCCATTCCCTTTCATTTCCTCAGACATTGCTGTATCATTTATTCCCTAAATTATTTTCAAGGTCATTGACTCCACAGCTGCTTATCCACAAGCAATAAATATGCTGGAATTTATTCCATACTAAACAGCCTTTCTGATTATATCTGCATTAAGCAGTTACCCTTCTTCTTCCTTTCTGATCATAACTAAACTACATGAATGAACACCCTGTACTAGTGTGCAGAAAAAGGCCAATACACCAAGTCTGCTTACAAGGTTGGCACCTGGGAACAAGATTCTCAGAGTGCTCTTAGTCAACTGATAAGGGTGATTCACCATGCCTAGACTATCCGTACGAACAATAGGGCTTATGCTGAACAAACACTTTCCTTCTGGGATTGTGTAACTTTTGGTACACACATAGGCTGCCTACGTGACCAGCCATTACTAAAAACTTGGGCACTAGGGCTCTAGTGAGCTCTAATGAGCTTCCCCAGGCAGAAACATCAGACATGTTGTTGCATCTTCACTGCTGCTGGGAAAGTAAGCTCTGTACAACCTCATGGGAAGAAGAGAGCATAAGAAAGCCTACATATGGAATCCACCGGACTCCACTTGTCTTTTTCCCTTATGATACAGTTGTATATCCTTGGAGTATCACTATAATAAACCTTGGCTGTGACTACAACTATATGCTGAGTCCTAGTAAATCTCCAAAAGTGGGGGTGGTATTGAGGACCCCTAACACAATTCTATCTCCATTTTCTCACCTCCCATCAGCTTCTTAAAATCATTAATCTGACCTGTCCCTACTGCATATTACAGAAAATAATCCTCATATTTGTCCCCTCTGTGACATTTCATACTATCAAGTCACTCACATCACTACCTAACTCTAAACTATTTTTCATATTTCTTTGTCCTCCTGTGCTACATCCAGGAAGAATTTCCTAGATAAATCTTCCAGCTTGATAATTTCCTCTACAGCTAACTTCATTCTGCTATCCAACCCACCTGCGGGGTTGTTAGGTTGGTTTTTTGTTTTGTTTTGCTTTGGTTTTAGTTTATTTGTTTATTTTTGAGAAAGAAAGAGCAAGCGGTGGAGGAGCAGAAAGAGAAGGAGAGAGGGAAAGAATCCCAAGCAGGCCCTGCAATGTCAGTGCAAGGCCCAACATGGGGCTCGAACCCATGAACCATGAGGTCATGATCTGAGCCGAAATCAAGAGTCTGACACTTAACCTACTGAGCCACCCAGGTGCCCGGGGAGGGGGGTTAATTATCATTTCCAACGTCTCTAATTGGTTCTTTTTCCTAATAGTCGGTCATTATTTTATAGATTGATATCTTCTCTCATCTTGCAAACAAATGTTCTGTTCGCTTTTTATAAACTGCTCCCTCTGGTATTACCTAAAAAGAATGAAGTAGTTAAAAATGTACTAAGAAAAGATATCCAGAGGTGCCTGAGTGGATCAGTTGGTTATGCGTCCAACTCTTAACTTCAGCTCAGGTCATGATCTCACAGTTGGTGAGTTCAGGCTCCACACTGACAGCACGGAATCTGCTTGGGATCCTCTCTCTCCCTTTCTTTCTGCCCCTCTCCCACTTGTGCTCTCTTTCTCCCTCTCTCAAAATAATAAAGAATCTTTAAAAAAAAAAAAAAAAAAGACATCCAAGTTTTAAAAAAAGCTGCAGAAAAATACATTTACATTACAAGAGGGTGGAGAGCATAGGGCCAAAACTCAACATATGTATATATAAATACATAGGACAATAAGTATTTAGAAGGATAATCAAAAAGTAGAGAACAGTTGGGAGTGGGAGTGAAAAGACCTTCACTTTTTACTCTATACATTTCTAGATGTTTGTATTTTTATTTTATTAAAAAAAATTGATCTTTATGCCATTTGTGTACACTTTTAAGCTAGGGAAGTAAATGGGAAGAAATTCTTCTAAGATGACAAAATGCCAGTGGTAAGACAAAGGCTGAAGAATTTTAAGTTGTTTTTTTAGTTTTCAAATTTTCTTTAATGTAAGTATACTACTTTTAATAAGTAAAAAATATATTTAACAATTTTAGAATTTATGAGTATGATTTGAAAAGAGGGGGAAAAAACTACCTAAGTGCTTTGAAATCAAAGCTACCCGCTTTCTCCAAAACAAGAGAAGGGAAGATTTCTGGTTTTGGCAATGGCAGACTAGCTTATTGAGATCAATTCTGCAGCCACGAGAAAAAGCTAGATAAAATGTTAAAATCACCTGTTTGAAGACCCTGGAGAATCACAAAGGCAGTAAGAGCTTGACGGGCCAAGAACTCAGAAGGAAAGGAACCCAGAGAGGTGAGCTAGACATTTGGTATAGAATTTCCTCTACAGGCACTGTTTTCAAAATGGTACCTAGGAAGCTAAACACAGCTTTCAAGAATATCACAGGAATGGGAAAATAAAAACTGGAGCTCCAGGCCCCTGAGGAGGAAAGCTCCTGGTTATTTCTCCAGGCTTTCAGTTAGGATCCCCAAAGGTCTATACTCTAAGAATTCAGTTGCATCAAAAAGAAACCGGCCCCCCAAAACTAAAGACTAGTTTCTAAATAATTCAATCCTGACTAAGATGCTCTATTCCTAACACTGTGTAGCAACAAAAGTAAATGTTCTCTGAAGAAAACATTTTATTCTCAAATTATTTCTACAATTTCTCAGACCTAATGTCTAATAATCACAAATATGCAGGTATGCCAAAAAAGAAACTGAATAGAAATCGAAAGGACATGAGAAGAAAAACTAAAAAAGACCTAGAAGAGAGCTACATCAATTAGTCATCTGACAAGGTTTTAAAATAACTGGAATTAATAAATTCAAAAAACTAAATGATAAGATGAAGAATTCCAACAGAGAAACTGAAAACTGTTTTAAAACTCAAATGAAAATTCCAAAAGTGAAAGTAAAATAACTGAAATTATATACTCAATGGATGGATTTAACATCAGCTTATAGCTACAGAGGCATTAGTACCCTGGAAGATAGGTCAGAAGAGAATATCCAGTTTGAAAACTGGAAAAAAAAAAAGTGGAAAATATAGAAAAGAACATAAGAAACAGTAGGAGAAGTGGGGGGAAAAGCCTACTGGGTGAGTCTCAGAAGGAAAAGGGAAAAAGAATGGATATGAACCATATTTGAAGATATAATGCCTGAGAATTGTCTAAAACTAACAATAACAACAACAAATCCAACAGTAGATTCAAGAATCACTATAAATAGAAGGCAGGATAAATACACAAAGAAAACTCCAAGTAGAAATATCATAGTAAAAGTGTTGAAAATCAAAAACAAAAGAAATTAGCTTCAGAGAAGCAACTTCTTTTTTTTAAACAATTTTTTTAATGCTTATTTATTTTTGAAAGAGAGAGAGACAGAGCATGAGCTGGGGAGGGGCAGAGAGAGAGGGAGACAAAGAATCTAAAGCAGGCTCCAGGCTCTGAGCTGTCAGCACAGAGCCCACTGCAGGGCTGGAACTCACAGACCATGAACGAGATCATGACCTGAGCCAAAGTCAAACCAAATGAACCACCCAGGCACCCCAAGAAGCAACTTCTTAATAGAAATGGATTATGGAGTATCTTCAAAGTGCCAATCCAAAATTCTACACTGAGAACAAACATTCTTCAAAATGACAACAAGAAAAGACATTCTTACATAAATACTGAATGTGTTGCACAGACCCACATTAAAGAAAATACTAAAGGGAACTCTTCAGTTAGAAGAAAAACTATCCAAATGGAACCATAAAAATATATGAAAGAAAGAAGAACACAAGAAAGGATAAATATGTATATTTAGATAAGTATATCTAATAAACATTCACTGTACAAAATGATGACGAGGATGATGCCTTATGGAGTTTAAAATGCATGTTGAATTAAGATACACAATACCAAAAAGGCAGGAAGAGGTAAACGGAATCAAAGATTCTTGCATTGTTTAAAAAGTGGCAAAAGTACTAATATATACCAGACTTTAACAAGTCCAAGACAGATACTGAAATCTTTTTTCTTTTTTAATGTTTATTTATTATTGAGAGACAGAGAGAGACAGAGCATGAGCATGGAGGGGCAGAGAGAGGAGGAGACACAGAATCTGAAGCAGGCTCCAGGCTCTGAGCTGTCAGCACAGAGCCCAACGCGGGGCTCGAACCCACAAACCACAAGATCATGACCTGAGTCGAAGTCAGACGTTTAACCTACTGAGCCACCCAGGTGCCCCCAGATACTGAAATCTTGAATAACTACTAAAATAACAGTAAAAGAATGTATAACTACCAAGCAATGGGTTGGGGGGATATAAAAACAATTAAGCATAAAGAAGACAAGAAAGAAAAATAAAAAGAACATACCATAAGTGGGAGGTTGGGAGGGGAGACTGCTAAGCTTTAAATCTAATTACATCAGTAAAATAAATGTGTATGGACCAAATACTCCAATAAGGCAAAAACTGTTCACTGGATAAATAAAAGCCAACACCACAATGCTTAAAGAAGACATACCTTAAATAAAAGATAATGTTTGAAAGCAAAAGGATAGAAAAAAAGATAATCCATATGAACACTATCCAAAAGAATGTTTGTGCAATCATACTAACATTAGATATTTCCAATGCTAAAAGTGAAGACACTGGGAAAATACAATAATCCTTTACACATATTTGTATAAACTAAATATCACTCCAAATACATAAAGCAAAACTTGACAGAACTAGAAAGAGAAATAGGTAAATCCACAATCATAGTAGGGAAACAAGATTTAGGATTTTATTTTAAATGTTATTTATTTTCCTGAAAGAAACGTGCCCATCTTGGCTATGTTTCTCTTAGTGCTGCTGAAGCTCACTTGCAACTATAGACATTTAATAATACTTGATATTATAAAATAATTGTCATTTTTAAAGTCCCCTGCTTCTGGGGGGAAAAAAAAGGAACCTGCAAACTTTAGTATATTTTGCAAAATATTAACTCTTTTCTTTAAACTCTTTTATACAAGTACTATATTGTAATTAAAAAACACATTAGGCATATATATGTTCATATTTAATGTTGTTCTTAAAAATATAGTTGAACAAAAAATGATACTAAAAGAAAGTAATCATCTATGCTATGTTATGCTATTAGCCCTTCTTTAGAATGTGATTCTTATTTTTCTAGGTATGTGATTCATTAACCAATGAGTTATACTAACAGAATAAGTTTTTTTTTTTAATTACTTCTATGTTTCAAAGCAATGAACACTTTTCAGTGGCCTCAAAGTCTTGAAGTTTGAAATATGTAAGTACATATTAAAACAATGTTTTTCAAAGAGGGACTTTGTCTTAAAAGCCCAAATGACTATATTATAGGATTTACATAAAATCCTTGCCTGTGAATCATTGCCTACTAATGACTTGTAGACTTTTACTGCTCAACTATGATATCCCACGTTCCTTAATTATTAACTTCATTAAATTTAATTATCTCCACACTGTCCCTTTGGACTATACCATATACTTGCGTATGCACAACCAGTACTTTCCTTTTCAGCGTCTCTCCTGAACCCCCAAGAAAAGAGAACTCCTAATGGTTTTGTTTGGCCTTTTAATGGGAGTTGTGCATAGAATCAAGAAGATTAATGGGAGTTGTCCACAGAAGAGTCTTCTCAGTTCAACTTTACAGAAAATATGAAAGTATCACCCACGAGGAGGAGAATTTATATGTAAAGGTATTTTAACTATGTGACAATTTTGTAGATCATTAGCAAAAATTTTCCTATGTAGTTGGAATCTCCCAATACTTTGCAAAAAAAAAAGAAAAAAATAGTAAATTCTCAATCTAACATGTAAGAGTTCTTTGGGGGATGGGCTAAATGAGTGATGGGCATTAAGGAAGGTACTTGCTGGGATGAGCACTGGGTGTTATATGTAAGTGAGAAATCACTAAATTCTACTCCTGAAACCACTATTATGCTGTATGTTAATTTGATTTAAATAAAATTAAAAAAAAAAAAAAAAGTTCTTTACCTAAGAAACAAAACAAGATGAACTTAAACTTTTCCCATAGAAAAGGGAGACTCATGGCTATCAAGAATCTTTAGAAACAGCCAGAATGAAATAACCTTATAAATCCAGCTAAACAAACACATAAATCTCAATAAACCTGCAGAAGAAAAAAGTAAAGACTATAATATTTTTAAACATTACCAGTTTTAACCGTTCTTTTCTCCTTTTGCCGAAGGAGGCACTTGACCCAGGTTCTGATTCCTTTTTTCCATCTTCATCCTCATCTTCTTCTTCATCATCCTCAAAACACCAATCAGGCAATAGAGGTGGGGGTGGTGCTTCCTCTATATCACCGTAGCGACGAAAAAGTTCTTTCAAGTAATCGCCCTTATAAATTCCTGGTGGTCTGGCTTGAGCAAAAGTAGCAACTGCTGCTTCAATACTATGAAAACAAACACCACGGAGTTTCCTCACTACTCTTCGTTTCTGCAGATTTATCAAAACTCACTCTTTCTATTTCATACACCAAATGAAGTATAATACATTTATTAAATTGACAAATCACAGTCCCCACTCCCAAGGCATTCAATCTATTAAGGGACAAATTCCTTCTGAAATAGATTTAATATAAGATACATTGATAATTCCTAAAACCTAGAGGTAAGCTGCAATGAGTATATAGAAGAGATCTGGGTAAAGTCTGTGAAAAATTTTAAATAAAGCCTTGAAGGTTGAGGTCTGACTCTAAGGGAAATCAAAGAAATGTGAATAGCCATATGAATAAAAGTAAAAGTCTGCTAGCTTTTAAGAACTTTCAACAGACCCACGTTAACAAGAGCAAAGGTCATCATCAGACAGAGGCTAAGCATAGGGCAGGGCTGACACAGGAGCCTGGGGTTATTGTGAAAAGCACCTGAAAGCCCAGAAAGTCAAAGCCAGAAGATACGCAGCTGAGAACATACAAACAGGGAAATATACCATCACATGTGTACTTCAGCTGATTATATTCAGAGAAGGACCTACTGTGTGAAAGGCTTCATTAGCAAAAATGATGACACTCAATCAGTAAACAAGAAAGTTCAGGGAGTAATATTCCATATCCCTAAGGAATTTCAGGCAACAAAGGTTCTAATCTCTCAGGATCACTTCAATAAAGGCATGCTTCAAAGAAAGTAACTCTGTCTCAAAAATACTTCCTCCACATACCATTCTAAGTTTTTCCTAATATTCTACAGCTATTTTAAAAAGGTATTATTAAAAAAAAAAACGAATAAGAGATGCCTAGCTGGCTCCACCCAAACAGCATTTGACTCTTGACAGAGTCGTGAATTTCGAGCGGCACTTTGGGCACAGAGCTTACTTTAAAAAAAAAAAAAAAAAAAAAAAAAGAACAGAACAATAACAACAGTAGTAACTTCCAAAGGTGAATGTAAACAAAATATTGAAGAAAAAAAAAAAAGTATCTCTGATAATTCTGGAGTATGTGAAAAAATCTGGAAAAGAAAATACATAGTATATAAAAATCCATAAGCACTCAACTAAAATGCTACTTAGTACAAAACACCAGGTAATAAATGGTATTCTAAAGATTAACCAAGTCTAAAATGAAAACCACTTCAAATTTTTAGTCATGACTTCACCAAAAATTTAGCAATATAAAATGATAAAACTAAAAAATTAATACACTTTTTATCAATTACCAGTCTTCTGCCATTATAATAAGAAACAAATACCTCCAATCCATTTTCTCCACCAAAAAGGCACATATGAGGAAACCAGTGCGATTGAAACCATGGGTACAATGAACACCTAGAAAATAAAGTAGCCTTGGTTTAAAATTATCACTTCAGAAACTACATCTTAAAATTCCGACCTGCAATCAAAACATTTTAATGATTTTATAAAATTACATTTTTAAAAACCTGGCTCTCTCTTATTAGTAGTAACTTGTCAATTTAACTTGCTTAGAATCTAATTTAAAGCACTAGCTAGAAGTTTAGTATATACTGGTTACAAATTATCTCTAAGATCTAAAGATTTCTCTTAAAACTAAATGATTCCAAGCACTCTAAATAAGAAGGCTGGGTTTTTGTTTTTGTTTTTTTAATTTTAGTGAGAGAGGGGAGAGAGAGGGAGAGAAAGGGGAAGAGAGGGAGGGAGAGAAGGAGGGAGGGGGAGAGAGAGAGGGAAGGAGGGAGGGGAAAGGAGAGGGAGAGGGAGAGAGGGAGGGGGAGAGGGAGGGGGAGGGGGAGAGGGGGGGAGGGGGAGAGGGAGGGGGAGGGGAGAGGGAGGGGGAGGGGAGGGGGAGAGGGGGAGAGGGAGGGGGAGGGGGAGGGGGGAGAGGGAGGGGGAGGGGGGAGAGGGAGGGGGAGGGGGAGAGGGGGAGAGGGAGGAGGAGGGGGGGAGGGGGAGAGGGGGAGAGGGAGAGAGGGAGGGGGAGAGAGGGAGAGGGAGGGGGAGAGAGGGAGAGAGGGAGAGAGGGAGAGAGGGAGAGAGGGAGAGAGGGAGAGGGAGAGAGAGAAAATCCTAAGCAGATTCCACACTCAGTGCAGAGCCCCACGTGTGGCTCAATCCCGTGACCCTGGGATCATGACCTGAGCCTAAATCAAGGGCCAAACATTCAACTGACTGAGCCACCCAGGCGCCCAAGAAGGTATTTTTATCAAACACACAACTCTAAAGGATGGACGTGCGCACACACACGCACACACACACACACACACACACACACACACACACAGGATACTTCACTGGATATAGAAAACATTTGACTAATGGATAGTAAGTATTATAAAAATAAAACTACTTTGAAGTTCTCTTAGAAACCAAACGATAGCATCTTTACATTACCTTACAAGATTGAAAATAAATTTTCAGAAAAACCTGAGAAAAAGGAATTTATTTTTCAGGATATTTTCAAGATTAGTGTGATCCTACCTCTACATTCCAAAAAGCTGCAAATGAGTTTCATAAATTCCAAAAATGACTGCATTTTTTTTTTAAGTTTATTTATTTACTTTGAGAGAGACAGACACAGCACCAGTCGGGGAGCAGCAGAGAGAAAGGGGGGAAGAGGAGAGGGGAGAGAGAAAGAGAGAGAAAGAGAGAGAAAGGGAGAGAGAGGGAGAGAGAATATCCCAAGCAGGCTCCACGCTGCCAGCACACAGCCGGATGCAGGACTTGAACCCATGAAGCCGCAAGATTGTAAGCCGAAATCAAAAGTTGGACACTTAACCAACTTAGCCACCAAGGCGCCCCCTGACTGCATTTTTAAATTATTTTAACTATTTTGAAAAGGCAATTAAAACAGCTTGGTGGACACTACTAACATAACATTACTTCCAGATTAACTCACTTTTCTTGCAAACCTCAAAAATGAAGCCTGTCCTGTTATCTCTGTTTAATGGAAGGATATCCTGACATTTAAGACTATACCTTCTTAACAAACTACTCTTCTCTTTGTATATAAAGCATCCTGATAGAGGGTAACCAAAATCAAATACAGAAATAAACTAAAAGTTAGAATTACAAAACTTCTAGAAGAAAATATGGGAGAAAACCTTTGCAACTTTAATGTAAGAAAAGACTTCTTAGACAAAACATGAAATAAAAGGAAATATTGACAAATTGGACTACTTCATGATGGCAAATGTTTGCTCTTTAAAAGATGTCATTAAAAAAATAAAAACACCAGCCACAGAATATATTCAAGTTACATATATTTGATAAAGGACTTATATCCAAAATATGTGAAGAACTCTTACAATTCAATAACACAAGCACCCTAATATTTTTTAAACTGGGCAAGAGATTTAAATAGATGTTTTACAAAATGATATGTGTAAATGGTCAAGAAGTACAAGAAATTAATTTTCATGAAAATGCAAACTAAAACCACAATGTAATTGAAAAGACTGACCATATCAAATGTAAGTGAGGATGTACAGTAACTAAAACTCTCATGCACTGCTGGTAGGAATGTAAAATCCTTTACATCCTTTAGAGATCACTTAAGAGAACAGTTAATCACTTTAGAGAACAGTTTAGCAGTTTCTTAAAAAGTTAAACATACACCTAAATCAAATGACCAAAACATTCTATTCCTGGTTATTTACCAAAGTAAAATAAAAATCTATGTGCAAAGACACATATAAAGATGAATGTCCACAGCAACTTTATTTATAATGGGCCAAAAACTGTAAACATCCCAAATGTCAATTATCAGGTGAAAGGGTAAACATGTAGTATGTCCATGCAATAACTACTACTCAGCCATAAAAATGAATTAGTAATAAATGCAATGAGGATGATTTCAAAACCTTTATGCTGTGTGAGAGCAGCAGAAAACAAAAAAGTATGTATACAAATTTCATTTACATAAAATTCTAAAATATTCAACAATTGGTATGGAATTATGAATACAGAATATTGTATGGAATAATTATGGCCAAAGCAACCCTGAAGAAAAATAACAAAACTGGAGGTATTGCACTTCCTGATTTCAAACTATACTACAAAACAGCAGTGATAAAAACAGTATGTACTGGCATAAAAAGAGACATATAAGCCAACAGAACATAACAGGTAACCTAGAATTCAACTTCGGCATATACGGTCAACTAATATTCGACAAGGGAAGCCAGAACACTCAATAGGGAAATGACAGTCTATTCAACAAATGGTGTTCATGCAGAAAATAAAACCAGACCCCTATCTTACACCAGTCACAAAAATTAACTCCAAATGGATCAAAGACTTAAACATCAGACCCAACGCCATAAAACTCATAGAAGAAAACGTAGGGAAGAAACTACTCAACATTGGTCTTGCCAATGATTTTTTGGATATGACACGAAAACCACAAATAACCAAAGCAAATGGAACTTCATCAAACTTCAAAGTTTCTGCACAAAAGAAAGAAACAATAAAATGAAAAGGCAACCTACAGAATGGGAAAGAAATTTTGCAAACCATACATCAGATAACAGACTAATATCTAAAATATATAAAGAACTCATATAACTCATTAACAAAAAAACAAGCCAATTAAAAAATGGGCATAGGATCTGAATAGACATTTTTCTACAGACATTCAAACGGCCAAGAGGTATATGAAAAGATGCTTAACATCGATAATCATCAGGGAAATGCAAATCAAAACCACAATGATGTTATCACCTCACACCTTTTAAATGGCTATCAAGAAAACAAGAGTAAGTATTGGCAAGGATGTGAGGAAAGGGGGAACCCTCAGACACTGTTGGTGGGAATATACATTGGTTCAAACACTATGGAAAACATTATGGAGGTTCTCCAAGAAATTAAACATAGATCTACCATATGATCCAGCAATTCCACTTCTGGGCATATACCTAAAGAAAATGAAAATAGGATATTGAAGAGATATACGCACTTCCATGTTTATTGCATCATTATTCACAATAGCCAAGATATGGAACGATATAAGTGCCCATCAACAGATGAATGTATGAATAAAGAAGATGTGGGGTGTGTGGGTGGGTGTGAATGAAATATTTCCATTTCCAACAACAGAGATGGACTTGAGTATATTGTGCTAACAAGTGAGGTAAGTCAGACAGTAAAAGACAAGTATCGTACAATATTACTTATATGTGAAACCTAAAAAAGCCAGACTTATAAAAATAGAGAGTAAAACGGTGGTTACCAGAAAATGGGGGGTGAGGGGGGTGATACAGGACAGGGTTATTTAAGGATACAAACTTGCAATGAGTAGCAAATAAGACCTGGAGATCTAATGCACAGTATAGTGAATACAGACAATACCATATTATGACCATCAAACTTGCAAAGAAACTACAATTTAAATTATTCCAACCACTAAAAAGAAAAAATAATTACATAATGTGATAGAGGTGTTAGTTATTGTTACAATGGCAATCACATTACAATGTATAAATACATCAAATTAACACATTACAAACCTTAAATTTACACAATGTCATATGTCAAATATATTTCAACTAAAACAAATTCTAAAAAATACAACCTATAATTATAGAAAATAGAAAGAAATTGTCTAATCTACAACTAAGAGTTGTAGAGAGGACGGACACAAATGTGCTGAACCTTGGCTGTAGGTTCATGGGTATCTACACCACTAAATTGTACATGCAGTTTATTAAAAACCTCAATAATGTTGACTGTTTTTAAAACTAGATGTTGAAGTGAGATGCTGATATAAGTCTGCAATTGGCATTAATTACATATTCTAAATATTAATGTTCATCAGTGTGGCCTTGTTTTCAGCAATTGACTCTATCAAAAATGTTGTAACTTTAATACGTTTCTAAAGGTATACCAAGAAAGTATCATTTTCATGTCATTTCTGTAACAGGGTAAGAGTTCTTTCCAAAAGAAGGTTTTTGCTACTTAAAAAAAAAATTAAAAACCCGTATCTTAGAGTTACCACCAACTAAACCAAATCACCTATTTCTACATTCATAGTAAATAATCATTAAAATTTAAAATAAAAACTTCAGCCAATGAACAACACTCAACTAACAAGGATACAAAGGAACTGCAGACAGGAGCAATCCGTGCAAATAAAAATATATATGAATCAAAACACTACATATGGCTAACTATAAATGAATCAGAATGGCTAAAACATGGAAAATAAGAAAGTAATACCAAATGCAGTTGGAGACAATGAAAGGGTCAACATTCTGAAGAAACTTGTGTACCATACTAGAGATTATAAGGGCAATGGAGAGATGGAGAGATACTAAAATTTTTTAAGCATGGCAATAAAATTATCATGTTTTAGAAAACACTCTCCAATGGCAGCTCAACAGAAGGGCAACAATGAAAGCAAGAACAACACTAAAGAAGCCATCTCAGTAATTTATGTGAGAGATAAGGGTCTAAACAACAAGGGTCATGGTGATGGGGATAATGAAAGAAGGTAGACTGAAGAGACATTTAAAGCAGAACCTCCAGGGGCACCTGGATGGCTCAGTCAGCTGAGTGTCTGACTTCAGCTCAGGTCATGATCTCACAGTTCATGAGTTCAAGCCCCGCACTGGGCTCTGTGCTGACAGCTCAGAGTCTGGAGCCTGCTTTGGATTCTGTGCCTCCTTCTCTCTACCCTTTCCCCACTCATGCTCTGTCTCTCTCTCTGTCTCTCAAAGATGAATAAACATTAAAAAAAAATTTAATAAAAAATAAAAGCTTTAAAAAAAAAACGGCAGAACCTCCAATCTGAGGGGTGAATGACAATCAACACAGAGAAAAGATGTAAAAGGAGTCTCTGGTTTGTGACGTGGGTGACTAATTGGGCAGTGGTACCAGTGACTAGGTTAGAACAAGGCAATGAGTACAGCTGGTGGTGAGGAGTTTAAGGTCCTTTTGGGACCTACAAGTATTTGGAAATGATGGCAAAGAGCTTCGCAGAGAGGTGTGGCTAGAATTACAGATTAAAGAATAATCAATAAACCAATAATTGATAATCAATAGTCAACTATGGAAGGGGTCTATGGTATAGATAAGATCACTAAGAATGGGTATGTAAAATAAGAGAAGAAAATTAATGAGATCTGAGGAAAACCAACCTTTCAAGAATAAGTAAGGGGGGAAATCTACTTTAAAAAAAAAAAAAAGACTAAGAATAAACCATCACAGGGTCAAGAAAACAAAAAGAACATGGGGTCATGTTCAACAAAAAAAGAGGAAGTTTCAAGACATGTGTCCAACTGTGTAAATGCCACATAATGATAAGAACTAATAATCACTATTTGACTAAGAGTGCATTGGGGGGATTCCACATTGCAATGGCATGAATGGGAAAATATGGATTCAAATCAATCTTTCAAAAAATCAGCTGGGAAGTGGAAGGGGAAGGGTTTTCTTGAGGGGATGAGGTATCATTTAACATTAGAGACTTAGATATGTTTACAGGCTAAGAAGGACCTGCTTAAATCACAGAGGTTGACAATAATAGATAACAAAGATACAACTGAAATGAAGTTTCTGAAGAAAAGGGATTAAAAACAGAGATGAACCTTGAACAGAAAAAGACAGCCCTTAGAAATAAATGACTGTAATCATGAAACTCTACAAAGTCCATCATCTCCATTGCTTTTTAAGAAAAGGGATTTCAATGGGGCGCCTGGGTGGCTCAGTCGGTTAAGCATCCGACTTCAACTCAGGTCACGATCTCGCGGTCCGTGAGTTCGAGCCCCGCGTCGGGCTCTGGGCTGATGGCTCAGAGCCTGGAGCCTGCTTCCGATTCTGTGTCTCCCTCTCTCTCTGTCCCTCCCCCGTTCATGCTCTGTCTCTCTCTGTCTCAAAAATAAATAAACGTTAAAAAAAAAAAGGGGGGGGGTTTCAAAAGTTACACAAAGTTAGCTGTACAGACTTTTCTGCCCAACATGAACCTAACCTAACATGTACATTTTCTTTCTACTTCATATTTTAAACCAAAGTAAGCAAAAAATATTCTAACTTTAAATCTGTTTCTCACCTAAACCACTGTTTTTGCATCTAATTTTTACTCTAGCAACATAAAATATTTTTATGAATAGAAAATGAAAGGAAAATTGGCAATGACATGATTAAGTCATGAAATATAATTTTAAAAAGTACCATGGCTTTTAATATTCAAGATTCTTTGTTATGCAAACACATAAAGTTTTAGTCTTATTATACTTCAAAACATTAATAAATGACTTGAGTTTTTTTTTTTTTTTAAGTTTGACAACTTCTTTTTTTTCATGTTTATTCATTTTTGAAGACAGTGAGAGAGAGACAGAGTGCAAGTGGGGAGCGGCAAAGAAAGAGAGAGAGACAGAATCCGAAGCCAGCTCCAGGCTCTGAGCTGTCAGCACAGAGCCTGATGTGGGGCTCAAACTCAAGAACTGAGAGATCATGACCCAAGCCAAAGTCAGATGCTTAACCAACTGAGCCACCCAAATGACTTGCCCCAAAATGACTTGAGTTTTAAAGTAAGATAATATTACAAAAACCTTCACCAAAGCAAATCTCTACAGAAAAATTTGGAAGATTATATATTTGATATTAAAAAAATTCCATTAATTAAGTAGTATACTACAAGTTTAGAATGATAGATCTTCAGTGTTAAAAAAAAAAATTTTTTTTTCAGTTTTCCTCAGTTCATTATGAGAATGGGTCCACCTAGTGGCAAGTAAAGCAGAGTTCATATCTTAAGATTGGTTCACTATTAACGATTTCAAGTCAACTTATTCAAATTTGTTTTCATTTTCCAAGTAAGCTAATACAATGAAATAAATTTATATGACATGTCAAAAAATATTAACACTAACATATGTATTACGGGAAAACCACAGTTCTTTAAAAATCAAATCAAGAAACAATCTCCCCAGCAAAAGGAGAGAAAGATGAGCTGTAACAATAGAAACATACATCCTGGATAAATAAATACAAATTAGGAAAGGGGTGACTTATAAAGGGCAAGTGGCAACCTACCTTTTTAAATAAAGCCTGATTTCAATATACACAATTACCTTTCTATCTCACTAGTCAGATAAATTAATCTTTAAGATCAAAAAACTTATCTGATCAATCTAAATCAGTGCTTCTTCCCAGAGGACATCTGGCAATGTCAGGAGACATTTTAATGGTCACAACTGGTAGGGTGTCACTAGCATCCAGTGGGTAGAGGCCAGGGATGCTGTTAAACCTACTACAAAGCACAAGAGAGCCTCCCAAAATAAAGAATTATCCACTCCAAAATGCAAGTAGCACTGAGGTTGAAACACCCTGATCTAAGTGAGCAACAAAGAGGAAAAGGAAACAAACAGTTATTAAGAACTTACTATGTACCATCTTAAAGATCTTTTTTTTTTTTTTTAACGTTTTATTTTTGAGACAGAGAGAGACAGCATGAACGGGGGAGGGTCAGAGAGAGGGAGACACAGAATCTGAAACAGGCTCCAGGCTCCGAGCTGTCAGCACAGAGCGCGACGCGGGGCTCGAACTGACGGACCGCGAGATCATGACCTGAGCCGAAGTCGGATGCTTAACCGACTGAGCCACCCAGACACCCCTTAAATATCTTTATTAAACCAAAAGTTTTTGGCCAAAATAAATGTATTCTACTCATGAAAATACACATTCACAAATCTGTTACAATATTTATAACTGGAAATACCTAATTACAGGCATTAATTATGTATCTATTATACATAATCAACCATTTAAGAAATCAGCTGTTTCCCTTTTAACACAAAACAGATTTAGATTTCTCCAGTCCACAAAATTCTTACTGTCAGAATTATTTCTGTACATGCAAACAAATATGTACACGCAAACAAATGCATTATAGTTCCATAATCCCTTATTTGTAACTTTAATTTCATTAAAAAGCTCTAAAAAAAATTAAGGTTTTTGGTAAATCATTTTGGAGACAAAACCTGACCTGAACTGATGTGACATTACTTATAGTCTATTTTTCCCACTTAGCATCAATAGAATATTCATACATTTAACTGCCGAAATGTTAATGTGTTTAATTATGGAATGGTCTCTAACACCAAGTATATCTCTAAATACTATGTTCTAAATAGGAACCACTAAAAGGAACCAATCTCCTTGGAAAAATAACTGATTCCAGGTCTGGAAAACATCATGTGCCAGAAAACAAGGAAACCATCAAAGACTAATGGATGATAACAAAAGAATACAGAAACCAACTTGAAAGGGCTCCCATTGCCCTAGGATGGAGCAATGCAGACATTAAGAATAATGTAGTTCAGTTGGCTGAGCATCTGACTTCGGCTCAGATCATCATCTTCCAGTTTGTTAATTTGAGCCTCACATCGGGCTCTCTGCTGTCAGAGTACAGCCCACTTCAGATCCTCGGTCTCCCTCCCTCCCTCCCTCCCTCCTTTCCTCCTTCCCTCCCTCTTTCTCTCTCTGCCCCTCCCCCACTCATGCTCACTCTCGCTCTCTAAAATAAAACATTAAACAAAAAAGAATATTGACTGCAACTGATTTAAATATATCAACTATATAAAAATTATCTCAACAATACAAATGGATAATTTATTACAAGGTTCAACTTGTTTTCCTAAACCTGAGAGAGTTAATCTTTCTGGAACTATGACATCTGTTTCCAGATGTTAACACATTGCCCTCCTTTGAATTCTTTAAGTACAGTTAGCATTTACCCCTATGATAGCTTCTCTCAAATGCAGAAACAGTTGTCACTCAGATAATAGCCTCAATACTCTTTCAGGCTATATCTTCTGGTTGTGCACCTAAATATAGGTGTATATATGTGTACTCATTACATATATTTTTGTCAATGTGTAAATATATACACACATATCACAGTACTGTATGTCATATATTTCCATGTTATTGTTCTCCTGTTAACAGTTCCATAGTGTATGACATAAATGCCTGCGTTTATCAGATATGTAAGCTGTTCTCAGTTTTTATTACAAATGAAGCTGTGATGGAGGAACCTGTGGCTCAGTCAGTTGGGCATTCAACTTCAGCTCAGGTCACGATCTCACAGTTCGGGAGCTCAAGCCCCACATCAGGCTCACTGCTGTCAGCGCAGAGCCTGCTTCAGATTCTCTGTCCCCCCTCTCTCTGCCCCTCCCGTTTACGCTCTCTCAAAAATAAAAAAAAAAAAAATTTTTAAATTAAAGGGGCACCTGGGTGGTTCAGTCACTTAAAAGTCCAACTTCGGCTCAGGTCATGATCTCACAGTTCGTGAGGAGCCCTGCATGGGGCTCTGGGCTGACAGTCCAGAGCCTGGAGCCTGCTTCAGTTTTTGTGTCTCCCTGTCTCTCTGCTTCACCCCAACTCATGCTGTCCCTCTATCTCTCAAAAATAAACAAACATTAATAAAAAAAAATTTTTTAGTTAAGAAAAAAAACAAAGCTGTGATGAAATTCCTTTCACATAAATTTTTATGTCCATCTCTACTTCCTTAAAATGAATTCTTAGATGTAGTCTTGATGAGTCAAAAGTATCTAAACGCTTTTAAAGATCTTGAGAAATCCCACCAAATTGTCTCTACAGAGAAGCAGTATCAATTAACACTCTAATTAACCATGTATAAGTGCATCCAATGTATCCAATCCTTGACATTAAATTTTTTTAAATCTTTGCCAATGTAACAGCAGACGGTAACAACATATATTTTGTTTTGTAGCTTTTGTTAACAAATAAAAAAATTTTTTCATGTTTCTTGGCTATTTATATTTCATTTTTTGTAAGTTGCATTTTCATTGTTTTCCATATTTTTCCATTGAAGAATGACTCTTTTGCCCATTGGATTATAAAATCTCTTTGAACATATTTTTTATCTGTCATATGCTTGAAATATTTTTCCAAACTTATCAAATAATCTTTTTGCTCTGTTTCCATTCTGTTTGGTAGTACAGAAATTCTTTTTTCATTTTCATGAGTTAATCTAGAAAACAGGGTAGCAACTAACTAGAGATTTGAACTTTGAAATCAAAAACTGGATTAAAAACCTGGCTTAAATATTTACTAGATGTGTGACCATGGGCAAGCTACTTAATTTCACTGAGACTTATTAGTTTCCTTATCTGTAAAATGGGGATACCACCACATACTACATAGTTGTTATAAGGATTACATTCATTCACTTCATTCATTCATTTAAAGTTTCCCATCATGTCTGCCAGGCAAAGAATAAACATTCATTTATAGCAGCAGTTACTATTATTACTAATAAATGACACACTTTAATTCTTGACAGCAGCTCTCAAATTTAAGTGTGCATTAAAAAAAATCACCTAGGGGGCACCTGGATGGCTCAGTTGGTTGAGTGTCCAACTTTGGCTCAGGTCATGATCTCATGGCTTATAGGTTTGAGTCAGACTGTACTGACAGCTTAGAGCCTGGAGCCTGCTTCAGATTCTGTGTCCCTCTCTCGCTCTGCCCCTCCCTCGCTCATTCTCTCTCTCTCTCTCAAGAATAAAAAAAAAAAAAAAAAAAGAACAACTGGATTCCTAGGCTTCAGCCCCAGAGTTTTTGATTATGTAGGTCCAGGATGAGGCCCTAAAACTATTTTTTAAACAAATATTTCTAATAAACATCCTCAGGTAATTCTGATGCAAACAGTCCACGCACACTCCTAAAAAAATATTTATGGATTCTCCCTTTGATGATATACTTGGAATATCCTACCTTACTCTGGAAATAAATAAATGCTGACCTGTATTTTCTCCTATCTTCTTACAAGTCCTTTTAAAAGTATTTAATTCATCTAAAATATATGTTATTATATACTGGGCTAATTTTCTCAACACCATTTGTTGAATAATCACACCTTCCCCCTATGATTTAAAAAACATCTCCTCCACCACCAGGGAACTTCTGTAGTTTCCACTGCTTTACCCTATGCTTTAATAACTGGTAAGGACAATCCCCTCATTACTTTTGTTTCTCAAAATTTTCTTGCTCATAATATTGCCTGTTTGATTTGCCAAACAAGTTTTCTCCGTGCTCAATGTATGTTGTCTTCCATGGCAACAGTAAATTTTACAAACAGAAAAAATTCATAGTAATTCTTCCAAAGTCTCTCTGGGATTAGAATTACATTAAAAATTGGAATTAGTGGAGACAAATGTCTATTTCTTCAGGTCTTTTAATATCCAGGTATATTTCCTTCATAAAGACCTCCTACACTTCTTAATAACTTTATTCTTTGGTATCTCATACTTCCATTACAGAAAAGAGAAGTGGTTTAGAGTGTGAACTTACAACTCAGATTGCTTAGGATATGATCTAAGCTGTAACCATTACTAGCTGTGTGAATGACCTTGAGCAAGTCACTTAATCTTTCCAAGCCTGTTTCTCATCATAAAATGGAGGTGACAATAATGTCTACTCAATAGGATTACTGTGAAAAGAAAATGAATAATGTATGTAAAATGGTTTACAGGGTGACCAGCAGAAAATAAATCTTCAATAAACGTTAACCACTATTACTAATAAGACCATTCTCTAATTTTATTTTTAAAAATGTTTATTTCTGAGAGAGAAAGAGAACACACAAGCAAGGGAGGGGCAGGGAGAGAGACGGAGACAGAGGAGCGAAGCAGGCTCCACGCTGAGAGGACAGAGCCCAATGCAGGGCTTGAATTCATGAACCATGAGATCATGACCTGAGCCAACGTCAGATCCTTCACCAACTGAGCCACCTGGATGCCCCTCTAATTTTACTTCCTATTTGCTGTTTATTTGCAAGAAAGTTGATGCTTTCTTATTTATCTGTGTCCAAATATATTATCTTATTTATCTGTGTCCAACTTTCTTACCAGTCCTAGTAGTTTTTCAGTTAATAACCTGAATAGAGAAAATACTAGCTGCTTACGACTTCAAAAAGGAGAAACCGCGGGGCGCCTGGGTGGCGCAGTCGGTTAAGCGTCCGACTTCAGCCAGGTCACGATCTCGCGGTCCGTGAGTTCGAGCCCCACGTCAGGCTCTGGGCTGATGGCTCGGAGCCTGGAGCCTGTTTCCGATTCTGTGTCTCCCTCTCTCTCTGCCCCTCCCCCCCTTCATGCTCTGTCTCTCTCTGTCCCAAAAAAATAAAAAAAAAAAAAAATAAAAAAAACGTTGAAAAAAAAAAAAAAAAGGAGAAATCGCAAAAGAAAATATATTAACAAAAAAGTTTTAAAATATTACTTGAAAATTAAAAGGCAAATGAATTGGAAAAATTTTCCAATAGAACATATACAAAGTTAATTTACGGCATTTAGATATCAGGAGAAAAAATTATTCAATAAGCTGTGCTAAAACAAAGAATTGGTTATATAGAAAATATTTAAATTAGATCAATTCAGACCATATGACAATATAAATACCAGAAAGAACAAAGATTCAAAGCTAAAAATCAAACCTTAAAAATTCTAGAAGCCATTCCTAGTAGTACTGTTTAAAACATGGGGGGAGAAAAACTGAAAATAAACCAAATGTCATTTTAAGTAACTGTCTTTTTTTTTTCTTATTTAATACATTTGTTTATTGCCTGCCTTCCACCTCCCCTCACCTTTTCCACCCCCCCCACACTAAAATATAAGCTCCAGAAGAGCAGAGACTTTGTTTTCTTCACTAATATGTTCCAAGAGCCTACATCTTGCAAAGAGCAGCAAACAATAAATATCTGCTGAAATGACTGTCCATCAACAGAATGGATAAATGGTAGTGTATTCGTGATGGCATGTTATACGGCAGCAAAAATGAACCGCAGTTACATACATCATCATGGATTAGTCTCAGAAATACAATACTGAATGGGAAAAGAAAGTTTCACAATACACAGTATAAAATGCAATCTTATAAAAAGCAACTATGTAGTGTTTAAGGGAAACTTTCCCAATAGTATACCCGAAGAGGGGCACTTAGGGTTTTATCTTGAAAAATATAAAAATTACAAAAATGTATTCCATAGTTTACAAAAGTTAGTCTATTACTTTAATAAATACTTGCTAGCAATTACTTAAAAAAGAAAACAAAAAAACTTCCATATCACCTCACCTGCAAAAAAGAAAATGGAAACTCAATCACAAAATAAAATATTCAAACAGTGGTAAAGCCAAACATACCTATAAGTTCAGGTGGGTTTCTTTCATTAAACCGCTCACACAGACGAATAAATGTCTCGGTATTCTCAGTTGTAGGGCACTCACCATGTCTAGTAATATGGAAACATTTTTTTTTTTTTGAAAAAGAAGAAATTGAAATTTCAGCAAAAGGTTTCAATATTATACAAATTTAATACATGACTTACCCTTTACACTGAAGTTTTATATATTTGATTCCTTCTTTTTCTATGTCATTTCTGTCATAGAACCTTGAAGTGTTTGTTAGGTCCACTAACAAGCCCATTTTAACCTTAAAAAAAAGAAAAGAAAAGAAAAGAAAAAGGGCAGATTTACTAGTAACTGAATTTGTTCCAAAACAAACTGACTAAATGGCAATACTCCAGCTTCATCCATCTATATTGAGGGAGATTTTAGTTCTGCCAACGAACTACTGACAACAAAAGCATCACTCACTTAAGTCTTATTCAAGGCACTAGAACTTAGCAGGCACTAAATGAAATAAATTAACCCCCAAACTAACGATGGAACAAGAACATAAACAAAACCTACTCCATTTCAACATCATAAAAGTCTACCTAAAAAAAAAACCAACGTGGATATCATTTTCTGCATCTCCCACTCCACCTATGATTTACTAGACAAGATGATAAAACAGGAAAGGCCTCCATCTAAAAGGTACCCCACTCAAGCTGCAGGCATACATCAACCCAGCATTCCAAGAAGCTATCACAACATCACATGCTAGGCAGTTAAATGCTAAAGTGAGTACTAGATAAGGCAAAAAGTGTGTACAGTCAAAATTCTCTTGTAAATCCCTTAAATAATCAATGAAGAACAGGGCTCATGGCCATAACTGTGCAATTCACTGAAGACTTAATCCCATCTCTCAGCAGTTTTTCTTCCTGCATTGGAACAAAAATCATTATTTCTTCTGTTCAGCACTAAGTTGGCTTATGATCAGGGGCCAACTGGTTTAAAAAATAATTAACAACTAGAATCACATTCAGACTAGTAGTCTCACTAAGAAATGCACACCTGAGGAGTGCCTAGGTGGCTTCAGCTCAGGTCATGATCTTGAGATCCGTGGGTCTGAGCCCCGCGTCGGGCTCTGTGCTGACAGCTCAGAGCCTGGAGCCTGCTTCTAATTCTGTGTCTCCCTCTCTCTCTGCCCATCCCCTGCTCATGCTCTGTCTCTCTCACTCTCAAAAAATGAATAAATGTTAAAAAAAAATTTTTTTTTTTTTGAAAAGAAATGCACACCTGAACTGAGCCAAGTAAAAGAAGAGTTAATTCATACATCTTCCACTTCATTCTGAAGTATATACTCTCTGGGAAGAATGGCAAGAGAAATAATCCATACTTCTTAAACTGTGATTTTTCTCACTTTCATTGCTATTGCTTTTATTGAGTACCTATTATTGGATGTGCCTAAAGGACACAGGAATACATAATTTGACTCCATTATTAGAGAGCAAAAAAATGGCAAAAACGTTTATATTTCATATACAACAAAACTGACAAAACTGTGTGTTTCTAAAATATTAGCTACCATAATGTACTCCACTGATGTCTCCAGATTCCTTAGTTCAAATGCAGATGAGAGATAGGTCTACCCATCAGATGAGCTCTTACTTATAGAAGTGTATTTTTGATAGCAATTTCTACAATCTGCCCCACCTGGGCCTACTACTCTTCCCACATACCTTCTGCAGTGATCTTAATTCCTTCAGAGGACATGTATTGTCAAACACAAACATTCAGAGCTTATTAATACAGCTGCTCAGTGAGTTAGAATTAGAACCCGTGTTGTGTGTCTACAGGTCCAAAATAACAAATGGATGAAAAGTGGTGATAAGCAAGAAAATATGAGTTTTCTAAACACACAGGAATAGTTTAGCCAGGGAAACTGAGAAACTGTACTATAGGACTTAATTGCCCAGAACCCCATATATATGTACATGTGTGTATGTGATATGTCTGTGTGGATAACATATTTGTGTGTGAATCTGTTTGCATACACATACATACATACATATATTACATACACATATTTATTTTTCATAATAATCCCAATCCCTGAAGTAAGCATATTAACAGTATCTATCTCATAGAATTCTTGTGAGATTTAAATGAAGTCCTTCCTCCGTGCCAAACACTATTCTACATGCTTCCTATGCACTAATTTTATTACTTTATTTACAGATGAGGAAACTGAAAACAGGAAGAGATACGTAACTTGCCCACAAAGTTGTAAGGGGCAAACTGGAAATCAAAGCCAGGCTATGTGGCTTCTAAACTCAAACTATAATTTTCAATATGATTACTGATAATGAAAATAAAAATTAAAAGTTTACAAGCTAAAATAAAAAAATATTAACATATAAAGACTCAAGAAAACTACACCAAGAAAAGGGATAAGTAAGAGGTTTTCAAATCTAAATGGCAATTTTTCTAACTCATGATAGAAGCCTTGCACATAATGCAGAGCACCTGGGTAGCTCAGTCGGTTAAGCATCTTCAGTTCAGTTCACAATCTCAGTTTCTTGAGTTCGAGCCCCACATCAGGCTCTCTGCTGTCAGCACAGCACCTGCTTTGAATCCTCTCTCTCTCTTTCTCAAATAAACATACAAAAAAAAAAAAAAAGACTTGCACATAATGGGTACTAATATTTGCTGAATGTACTAGAATGGAAGAGTACAAAGATTAGTATTAAAGGCTGAATTACGTCCCCTGAAAAGATATGTCCAAGTCCTAACTCCTAGAACCTGTGAAGGTGACCTTATTTGGAAACAGGCTATAGGATCATTACAAATACACTCAAGTTAAGATGTGGTCATACTGGATTAGGGTGTCTTTAAAAGACAGAAATTTGGACAGACACACACAGGAAGAATGGTAACAAGAGAGACAACCCACAGAGCTCACGCTAAGGAATGCCAAGGATCACAGGCAATCACGAGAAGCTAGGAGAAAAGGACGGAAAAGATTCTCCCTCCAAGCCTCCAGAAGGAGCAAAACTTTGCAACACCTTGATTTAGAATTTCTGGTGTCCAGAACTGTGAGAGAATAAATGTTTTAAACCACCCAGTTTGTGGTAATTTGTTACAGAAGTCCTAGGAAACTAATCAGCATTATGTCCGAATAATGTAAAAATTATAATGTTTCATTTAGAAAAATAGTTTGGCACTTATTGTAAAACTAGCCATGCACTCAGCAATCATACTCTTGAGTATTTATTCCAGGAAAACAAAAACTACTGTTCACACAAACACCTGTGCATGAATGTTCACAAGAGCTTTATGTGCAATACCCCACACCTGGAAATAATTCAAATTGGTTAAATGGTTATTTAACCACTCAATGGGAGGAGTTAAATAAACCTGATGATACATCCATACAACTGACTACTACTCAACAATAAAAAGGAACAAACTTTTTTTTTATATAATTTATTGTCAAGTTAACTAACATATAGTGTATACAGTGCAAATGCCCATGATTCATCACTTACATACAACAGACAGTGCTCATCCCAACAAGTGCCCTCCTTAATGCCCATCACCCATTTACCTCCCCCTACCCCCACCTACCTCCCCCTTCAGCAACCCTCAGTTTGTTCTCTGTATTTAAGAGTCTCTTATGGTTTGCCTCCCTCTCAGTTTGAAACTATTTTTTCCCCTTCCCTTCCCCCATGGTCCTCTGTTAAGCTTCTCAAATTCCACATATGAATGATAACATATCTTATCTTTCTCTGACTGACTTATTTCACTTAGCATAATACCCTCCAGTTCCATCCATGCTATTGCAAATGGCAAGATTTCATTCTTTCTCATTGCCAGGTAGTATTCCATTGTATATATAAAACCACATCTTCTTTACCCATTCATCAGTTGATGGATATTTGTGCTCTTTCCATAATTTGGCTATTGTTGAGAGCGCCGCTGTAAACATTGGGGTACATGTGCACCCCTATGAATCAGCACTCCTGTATATTTTGGATAAATTCCTAGCAGTGCAATTGCTAGGTCACAGGGTAATTCTATTTTTAATTTTTTTGAGGAACCTTCACACTGTTTTCCAGAGCAGCTACATCAGTTTGCATTCTCACCAACAGTGCAAGAAGGTTCCCGTTTCTCCACATCCGTGCCAACATCTGTTGTTTCCTGAGTTGTTAATTTTAGCCACTTTGACCAGTGTGAGGTGGTATCTCAATGTAGTTTTTTTGTTGTTGTTTTTTCTAAATGTTTATTCATTCAGGGGCAGACAGAATCTGAAGCAGGCTCCAGGCTCCCAGCTGTGAGCACAGAGTCTGACTTAGGGCTTGAACTCATGAACCGTGAGATCATGACCTGAGCGAAAGTCGGACACTTAACCAACTGAGCCACCCAGGAGCCCCTCAATGTGGTTTTGATTTGTATTTCCATGATAATGAGTGATGTTAAGCATCTTTTCATGTGTCTGTTTGCCATCTGAATGTCTTCTATGGAAAAGTGTTTATTCATGTCTTCTGCCCATTTCTTCAATGGATTGTTTTTCGGGCATTGAGTTTGGTAAGTTCTTTATAGATTTTGGATACTATCCCTTTATCCAATAGGTCATTTGCAAATATCTTCTCCCCTTCCGTCAGTTGCCTTTTAGTTTTGTTGACTGTTTCCTTTGCAGTGCAGAAGGTTTTTACCTTGATGAGGTCCCAATAGTTCATTTTTGCTTTTATTTCCCCCCCCTTCAGAAACATCAAATAAGAAGTTGCTGCGGCTGAGGTCAAAGAGGTTGTTCCTGGTTTCTACTCCAGGATTTTGATGGCTTCCCATCACATTTAGGTCTTTCATCCATTTTGAGTTTATTTTTGTGCATGGTGTAAGAAAGTGGTCCAGTTTCATTGTTCTGCATGTTGCTGTCCAGTTCTCCCAGCACCATTTGCTAAAGAGACTGTCTTTTTTCTGTTGGATACTCTTTCCTGCTTTGTCAAAGATTAGTTGGCCATACATTTGTGGGTCCAATTCTGGGTTCTCTATTCTATTCCATTGGTCTAGGTGTCTGTTTTTGTGCAAATACAACACTGTCTTGATGATTACAGATTTGTAGCAGAGGCTAAAGTCCGGGATTGTGATGCCTCTCGCTTTGGTTTTCTTTTTCAATATTACTTTGGCTATTTGGGGTCTTTTGTGGTTCCATACAAATTTTAGGGTTGTTCGTTCCAGCTCTGAGAAGAATGCTGGTGTAATTCTGATTGGGATTGCACTGAATGTATAAACTGCTTTGGGTAGTATCAACATTTTTACAATATTTCTTCTTCCAATCCGTGAGCATGGAATGTTTTTAAAAGGAACAAACTTTTTGTTGAAACTTGGATGGACTTCCAGGGCATTACACTTAGTGAAAAAAGCCAATCCCAGAAGGCCATATACTGTTTTATTTCATTTATACAACATTCTCAAAATGACAAAACTACAGAGATGGAAAACAGATTAGCAGTTTTCAGTGTACAGGGATGGGAGGGGAGGAGTCTGACTACAACGGGGTGGCAGAGGGAGTTCCTTCGTGGAGATGAAACAGTCCTGTAACCAACACCAGGAATCTATACATTGGATCAAACCACAGAGAACTATTCACACATACACACAAATGTACGTAAAAACTGGTAGAACTGTAAAAACTAAATAAGATCTGTAATCTATTCGAAAATACTGTAATGTATGAAGGTCAATTTCCTGCTTTTAATATTGTACTACAATAATATAAGATGTCACCATTGGGAAAAGCTGGGAGGAGGGTTGACAGAACTCTATGTACAAGTTTTGCAACTTCCTCTTAGTCAATGAATTATTTCAAAATAAAAAGGTTTTTTTAAAGCCACCTGAAGAACAAGAAAGGGATAAAGTATACTAAATCAATATCAAAAATGTTTTGTTTCTTACCTTCAGACTCTTTAGATAATTTGAGAGCATACTGGGATGGAACCGATTTTCTTCAGCAACTTGACTATCATATCTTGGTCCTAACATTGTCTTCAGAGGTAAGAATCTTCCTAAACAACATTAAGATGGGTAACAATTTTCATTAAAGAAAATGTTCCAAGTTGAAACTATAATTAGCAATTCTCAAATCACTTTCTTAAAATGTTTTAAATAGAACTGTTCATGAAGTATTCTCAATCTAAACTACACCTTTTACAAGTACCACCTTAGAATGTTTAAATAAATTCCAGAAATTGACAATCAAATATAATAGCAAAAGAATAATTACCAGTGAATGGAACTTCCAAAAAGACTCTTAAGTTTGGGGAACAGGGTGGGGTGCAGGGAGTATGGACAAAATAGGTGAAGGGGCTTAAGGAGTACAAACTTTCACTAATAAAATAAATAAGTCACAGGGATGAAATGAACAGCATAGGAAATAGAGTCAATAATATTGTAACAACACTGTATGGTGACAGAAGGTAACGACACATCATGGTAAGCACTGGATAATGTACAGAACTGTCCAATTACTGCCGTACACCTGAAACTAATATAACATTCTATGTCAACTATAGCTGATTAATAAAATTTTTTAAAGTAAAAATAATAAAAAATTAAAAAGCATTGGGTAATAGTTTTTTAAAAAAGACTAAGGTTTTAAACTACTACATTAAAAAGTTACTGCCTTAAAGTTCTTAAATACAGGAAAATTGATAATGGAGTGAATTAAATCAGTTCTTTAAAATTCTTAATTTTACTTTTTTACTATGAACCTTCTCCATCTTATGCACTTTATCCTGCATTCCAGCATAGGGATCATGCTGACAAGCATATCAACCAAAATCACCTTTCAAACAACCATTATCAGTGATCATAATTTCAGCAAGACTGACCGACCTCTTTGACCTTTTTTTTTCCTGAATCATAGTATAAGCATAAAAGTAGCCACCTCATATAATCAATTTTAAAATCAATTATTTTAACTGATTTATATCTTAAAACACAATATCCATAAGAATAAATATCTACCTAAAATAACCTCAGTAAAATCTTAACATCTGTTCAGAGGTTTTAACCTAAATCTCATAAAAACATAATTTTTAAAATTTTTATTTTCTACAAAACTACTCAAGATCACCAATAACTTCTACACTGCAAAATCCAATTGTCAATTCTCAGTTCTCAAAGAACTGGTCACTGTTCAATTCAAGACCACTTTTTAAATTCAATTTAATTTTTAATTCTTGAATCACGTTTTCACTTGGCTTTCAGGATACTACATATTTCTGGTTTTCCTCCTATATCTCTGGCCTCTACTTCTCAACCTCCTTTAGTAGCTCCCCTTAACTCCCTGACCCCTCAATGTTTTGTCCCAGGGCTCTGTCCTCACACCTTTCTATCGACATTCACTCACCTGGTGTCTCATCTGGTCTCACAGCTTTAAAAGCCATCAACGTGCTGCTGACTTAACAATGTATATCTCCAGTCCAAACCTCTCCCTGAACTCTAGGCTCAGATATCAAACTGCCTACCTGACTTAATCTCCACTTGATGTCAAAATATGTCTCAGACCTCATTTCCAAACCTGAGTTCTCAATATTCCAACTCCAAAAGCTGCTCCTCTCATGGTCTTCCCCATCTCAGCAAATGGTTAACATTATTTTTTTAGTAGCTCAGGCCAAACCGTTTAGAGTTATCCTTGACCCCTCTCTTTTTCTCATACCCCATGTCCAATCCATCAGCAAATCCTCTCGGATCTATCTTCAAAATATATCCAGAATCTGATCACTTTTCACTTCTCACCACCTCTACCATCATCTCATCTAAATTCTTATACTTCATTTAGCTTATTTAACAAATAGTTAATAAGTACTTATTGTGTACCAGGCATTGTTCTAGGTACATGGAATACATTAGTGAAAAGAAAAAAAAAAAAAACAAAAAACAAAAAACAGATAAAAATCCCTGCCCTCACAGAGCTTGTATTCTATTGGGGAAAAAATGAACTATAAACAAGAAACATAACAAATAAGGAAATAATATGATATGTTAGAAGATTCATCCCATTAGACCCTCTCTCCTCCTCACTGCTGTCTCAGAAGTCTGATCCTGTTTCCATCAGCTCCTCCAGGCTTCACTTCTTATCAACGTCAGAGTCCATAGCTGATCATCATAATCAGTCCCTTCTAAACACCCTTAACCTCCTTCCTCCTCCCGCATCACTCGACCACACTCACCTGAGAAAAACCCAGACCTCAACAAACTCAACCACCTGACTTCTTTGGCCCTACACCTGTGCAGCTCAGGGCTCCCAGAGAAAATCTCACAGCACAGCAGATAGCTGACACCATCAACCATAATCACCAATCTCAAAGGCAATCCTACCACACGCCACCACCTTCCGTGACAAATATTTCATATATTCCTCATTCATAAAATATAGCAAGCTTCCCCATCCCCTTTTCAACTGACAGCTTTATGCTACACCTCAGTGAAAAGGTAAAAAGAAACAGAAATAATAATATAAGCTAACTTTGCATGCTCACCACATATCAAGCACCATTTAAAACATTTTACACAGATTAATTCATTTACTCCTAACAAAAAAGTAAGTGCTATTATTATCCCCATTTTACAAGTGAGAAAATCAAAGCAAGAGAGATTAACTTGCCCAAATGTCACACTTTATTCTAATAAATGGGGTAAAAGAGGGATTCAAACGCAGGTGATACAGATGTTAACTATTCAACAATGCCTCTCCACCATCAGACAAAAACTTGTCTCACCTTTGCGGTTAATCTACAAACCTTTCTGTATCTCAATTCATCTTCTCTCTCATCTCCCATCCTTCCCCCATTAAAGGCAATCCCCTCCCCTCTGCTCTGGATTCCCTTCTGTGTTCCCTCCTCAAGGACCATGAATCATCTCTTCCTCCCCTCCACGTTGTTACCAACTTTTCCAGTATCTTAACATCTCAGCAGCATCTCATATATTTGACAACTCCTTCTTTCTCAAAAAATTCTCTTGGCTTCCATGGCAATCTATGGTTGGATTACACCATCCCCAATTTCTGGCTACTCCTTCTCAATTCCTACATTCTCTCTTTTTTCCTCTACCAGACTTCAAAATTCTGGATTTCTGTGGGTCCTGTCCTAGGCCTTCTCCATTTTCTCTACTCTCTAGAAGGTCTTATCCACTGCCATGGCAGAAACAATGCTATATGTTGACCAAATTTTTTATTTTCCTCTTCCAGGGCACATGGAAAGACTACATTTCTCAGCTTCTCTTGTCGTTAGGTGAGGTCCATGTGACTGGATTCTAGCCAGTGGGATATCAGCAGGGGTTAAACATACTACCAAGGCTGGCCACAAAACCCCCCGAGAGATCACTCATTCCTGCTCTTCCCCTTCTATGACAACCTTAGAGGTCACACATTTAAAAGGATGGCAGGACAAGATGTAAAGAGCCCAGAGGTTCACCACATGGAGAATTACCTACAAAAGCTAAGCTGACAGACAATGCATTGAGATATGAATGAGAAATAAACATGTTTTGATTGAAACCCCTGAATTTGGGAAGTTGTCTGCTAAAGAAACTAGCATTACTTATTCTGATTAATCAACTACCATGTCTTTAAATATTGTCTTTATTTGATGATTGTTAAATGTGTATCTCCAACTCAAACTTGTTTGAATTCCAAACCATATATCCAACTGTATACTCAACATCTCTTCTTGAGTAATCAGCACCTTAAGAATACCTCTTCCAGGGGCACCCGGGTGGCTCAGTCGGTTGAGCGTCTGACTTCGGCTCAGGTCATGATCTCACGGCTCGTGAGTTCGAGCCCCGCGTCGGGCTCTGTGCTGACAGCTCAGAGCCTGGAGCCTGCTTCTGTTTCTGTGTCTCCCTCTCTCTCTGCCCCTAACCCACTTGCATTCTGTCTCTGTCTCTCTCAAAAATAAATAAACATTGGGGCACCTGGGCGGCTCAGTCAGTTAAGCGGCCGACTTCGGCTCAGGTCATGATCTCGCAGTCCGTGGGTTTGAGCCCCGCGTCAGGCTCTGTGCTGAAAGCTCAGAGCCTGGAGCCTGTTTCAGATTCTGTGTCTCCCTCTCTCTGACCCTCCCCCATTCATGCTCTGTCTCTCTCTGTCTCAAAAATAAATAAATGTCAAAAAAAAATTTTTTTTAATAAATAAATAAACATTAAAAAAAAAATTTTTTTTTTTAAAGAATACCTCTTCCAACCCACTTCTCCCCAATAAGCCCTAATGATACCAATCATCCTACTGCATAAGCCAGGAACTTAGGACTCATTTTTAACTCTTTCCCTCATTCTATATCCAAATTCTGTACATTTTCCCTCTTTAACATCTCTCAAATCAGCCTACCACTCTTCAACTCTACTTTTAAACCATCACCATTGTCTTTCACCTGGACTATCACAACAAATTCCTAACTAGTCTCCCTACTTCCATTTTTATCTCTTTCACTTCATTAAACATAGAGCAATCAAAGTAAATTTTTTTTTCCAAGTAAACTCTACACCCAATGTGGGGCTCAAACTCACGACCCGGAGATCAAGAGTCACATGCTCTACGGACTGAGTCACCAAGATGTCCCTATTCAAAGGACACCTTTCTTTAGTTTTGACAAGTTTTTTTTTTTTTTTAGTTTATTTATTTATTTTGACAGAAAGAGAGTGTGATTGGGGAGGGACAGAGAGAGAGAGAGAGAGAGAGAGAGAGAGAGAGAGAGAATCCCAAGCGGGCTCTATGCTGACAGCGGCACTCAAACCCACAAACCATGAGATCATAACCTGAGTCAAAATCAAGAGTCAGACACTTAACCAACTGAGCCACCCAGGCACCCCCAAAGCAAGCTTTTTAGGGCACCTGCCTGGCTCAGTTCACAGAGCACGTGACTCCAGATCTTGGGGTTATGAGTTCAAGGCTCACACTGGCATGGAGCTTACTTTAAAAAAAAAAAAAAACAGTAAGCTTCTTAAAATTGATGTCAAATCACCTCATTCCAGTGCTTTAAAAACTGCAATAGTTTGCCAGTGCAATTTAAAAGCATATAAATATTAAAATTCCTTATCACACACTATTAGCATGTATGATCTGGCTCATACTCTCCAACCTCATATCTTCACTTTCAGTCTGAGATCTCTCCTATCATCATCCTATCCTAAAGCCTTTCCAAAAAAAAAAAAAAAAATACCCCACAATTATCCATCTCGCAAACTTCTATTTATTCAAGATAATTCATGAATCACCTCCTCCAGGAAGCCTTCCATAATCCCCTTCTTCTTCCTCATCACCTCTTCCCCAACCTCAAATAAAGAATTAGGCTTATCACCTCTGATATTCCATTATATTCTATAACAGTTGTGATCGTACTTGTTACAACATAACTATCTTAAAATGATTTTCTATTCCCATGAGATTATGTACTCTTTAAGGTAAGGAACTATGTCTAAATCATCTCCCTAGCCCCAAGGACTAGCAGAAAGTAGACTCTCAAATATTTGCTAAATAATATGACTCCAAAGCCACCATCCCTATCACTAGACTGTTTCATATTACATTCCTACAGTTAGTTCCTGGTGGGTTCTTCACATAGGAAGTACAAGTAAGTACCAAGTAATTTTTTTTAAGTTTTACTTATTTTAAGTAATCTATACCCAACATGAGGCTCGAACTCACAACCCCAAGATCAAGAGTCATGTGCTCTTCCAACTGAGACAGCCAGGCGCCCCAAGTACAAGATTATTTTATGTTGAATGATCTACCTATAAGAAATGAGAATTTTGCATTCTTCAAAGTGTTCACCTGAAATCTATCACTAACCAGGTGAAAAAAAGGATTCTTCAGAAATAAAACTTGGCCCTATCTTCTGGAGCTCTCTCTCATTGGAAGTCTGGTTTAATTAAAGAAGGTGACTTCTTTAATAGTCAAAAGTGAAACAGATTATATTTAATTAGTACCATCTTCTAAATCAGGAAAATCATTAACATCTAACACCAATGAGATGCATCTAATGTCTACAGTGAGAAAATTTAAGCAGCCATAACACATCTTCCTAATATGCCAAAAACCAAAGAATTATCCAATAAGCATGGATTATTTTTATAATCAGAAAAAAAAAAGGAAGAAAATATGAGGCAGAAAATGGAATGTGAATTATTCCTTATTTTTCACTGAAGACTGCAAGAATATAGCTAGTATTTCTCGCTCCACCTGTTATAAAATATTGCTAACCTTGCATTTCCAAAATAAACACTTCTAGGATATACAGACAGAACTTTGAGGGAACTTTGGAGAAACTTACCAAGAATTGTACATTGTATTCACTTTACTTTCTAATAAGCATCACAAACCAAAGCAGTATTGATTACTATTAGTAAAGATCCAATTTGATTATCAAGAGGCCTGGGGTTCTGTCCAAGGACAATTAATCAGATAGGTGAGCTTAGTATCTCACCAAGCCACAATAATTAAGAATCTAATTTTTGGAAGCCAAGATATTCCAATACAATAATAAAGAAAAGCTTTATTCCTGGCCCTTCGTTCCCAGTAGAGGGAGAAATAAAGGCACACAACTCTATTTCTCAGAGAGGCATAAAGCTGCCTGAGTTAGCGCCTTACCTGCTGCTACTACCTCCAGTCAGTGTCACATTCCTTCCATTAATCTAACAGTAAGTCAGTATTCTGATCTCTGTCACTGCCAGCCTCCAGATTACATTAGAATTCTGGTATTAAACCGTTTTTCTAATTCCAAATTTTAGAAATCACTTTGGCAAGGACTTCTTTATGATTTTGTTTTTCTCACAAATCAGTGCAGGAGATAACTCTAATAAAAGAATCCAGGAAACATGCTCCAAACTAGAAAAGAAGCCAGGCATCTAAGTTTAGAGGTTTCTTCATAGCTCCACAGAGAAAACCACATGTAAAACAGAAAGAATTCACTACTAAGTTAGAGATGGTAATGGGAAAAAAGTCAAAACGGTTGAAGATTTAAGACCTATGAAGAGGGGCGCCTGGGTGGCGCAGTCGGTTAAGCGTCCGACTTCAGCCAGGTCACGATCTCGCGGTCTGTGAGTTCGAGCCCCGCGTCAGGCTCTGGGCTGATGGCTCGGAGCCTGGAGCCTGTTTCCGATTCTGTGTCTCCCTCTCTCTCTGCCCCTCCCCCGTTCATGCTCTGTCTCTCTCTGTCCCAAAAATAAATAAAAAAAAAAACGTTGGAAAAAAAAAAAAAAAAAAAAAAAAAAGACCTATGAAGAAAAATATAAAGAATTGTGATCAATTCATTTGAATAAGTACAATGATTATAAAATACAAACTGTTTTCATTTCAAGTGCAAATACACGTAAAAATGGTTAGAGCATAAAGAAAAAGGGGCACCTGGGTGGCTCAGTCAGTTAAGCGTCCGACTTCGGCTCAAGTCATGATCTCGTGGTTCTAAGTTCGAGCCCCACGTTGGGCTCTGTGCTGACAGCTGACAGCGAGAGCCTGCTTGGGATTCTGTGTCTCCCTCTCTGTCTGCCTCTCCCCTGCTCATGCTCTGTCTCTCTGAATCTCAATAAATAAACACTAAAAAATTTTTTTAAAAGAAAAACATTTCCTCATTCTAAGACTTCCTTAGGTTATCTTTCAATATCACTTATCCACAGTGGATATGGCTTTACTGACAAGATTTTATATAAAATGTGAAGAAACGCTGACAAATTCAGGAGAACCTGAATAAAAAGTGACAAGAGAATCTCTTCCAACAATTTTAAATAACTAGTCAGATATACTATACATATGTACATAATAAGCAATCATGGGGGCGCCTGGGTGGCTCAGTCGGTTAAACGTCCGACTTTGGTTCAGGTCATGATCTCACAGTTCATGGGTTCAAGCCCCACATCGGGCTCTGTGCTGACAGCTCAGAGCCTGGAGCCTGTTTCAGATTCTGTGTCTCCCTCTCTGCCCCTCCCCTGTTCATGCTCTGTGTCTCTGTCTCAAAAATAAATAAACGTTAAAAAAAAAAAAAATAGCAATCATGGTTTACTACAAAACCTTTTAATTTTTGTTGCAAAATACCTTCCAGAATAAGCAGTAAGAGTTAAAATTTAAATCTCTCACTCTTGCAAAAAAAAATAATAAAATAAATAAAATAAAATAAAATACATCTTTCCCTCTTCAAAAGACATTGTTAAGAAAATGAAAAGGCAAGCCACAGATGGGAGGGAAAAAAATTTAAGCATATATCCAACAAAGGGCTTGTATTTACAGCTCAACAATAAGATAAAAACCCAATTAAAAAATCAGTACGAGATTTGGACATTTCACAAAAGATATGTGAATTGCCAAGAAACTCAACATCAAACCACAATATTACTAAATACCTACAGTCGGTAAAATTAAAAAGACTGGTCATACCAAGTGTTGGAGAGGATGTGGAGCAGAGAACTCTCCTACATGGATGGTGGGAATGTATAATGTTATGACTTTGGAATGTTAAGACTTTGGCATCTTTTTAAAAGGTTAAACATACACCTACCATATGATCCATTCCTGTCCCAGAAATTTACACAGAGAAATGAAAGCCTATGTCCGGACAAATAACCATACAAGTTAATTTGTAATAGCCAAAAACTGGAAACAACCCAAATGACGGATCAGCAAGGGAATGGATAAACAAATGTGATATATCCATAACAATGGATACTCAGCAATAAGGGATGAACACATATACATACAAAAACACGGATAAATCTCAAAATAATGCTGAAAAGAACCCAGAGACCTCCCCCTCAAAAAAGTGTACATATTATATGTTTCCATTTCTTTTTAAAAATTATAGAAAATACAAACTAATCTATAGTGACAGAAAGTATATAGGAAGTTGCCTGAGGAGGAAGGGATTACCAAGGGGCAGGGGGAAACTTTGAGAAGTGATGGTTATCTTCACTATCTCCATTGTGGTGATGGTTTCATGAGTGTTTCAGTGAAGTGTGTGCACGTGTGTGGTCAATATCTACCAAACTGCGCTTTAAATTTAAGGCTTACTGTGCGTCAAACTCAATAAAGAGGCAAAATTTCACATTAAAAAAAACAAACTCTAGTCTCACGGTCGATCCATTTCACCACTGGGAAACTTCCCCTCCTCTTCGGCCCTCCACCTCAAGACTGACACTTGTCCTTTCTCCCCCCGAGAACACTGGACAGTTCACAAACTTCTGACTAAGCTTCAAAGTAAGGCTCACTGTGTTCTTGGATCCTCTGCTCCTGCCACACAAACCTCCGGTCTACCTTCCCGTTCGCAATAAAATAGTTAGCCTTACAGGTGAGTGACACTTGCCCCCACCCACAGACCCACCCCCCTCCAATCCATTTTCCCTAACACTCAACCACGAAGCTTCATCGGACAGAGCACATCTCGGTCCTGAAATACCACAAACAATCACGGAACCACCGAAAGCTGCGCCCCTCAGACGGCCCTCCCCTGGGTCAACCGGTAAGCAGGGATTCGAACACTCCCCCTCCCAGTCCGGGTTACCTGCCACAGGCTGGCCGCGTCGCGGACAGTTCAGCCACCGCGGCGGGATCTTGTTATGAGCCATGTCTCGGGGCCGTGCAGAGCCACCCCCTCCACCAACGTTCGCCGCGCCAACGCCACCGCCTCCTTGCGATCGGCTCTGCACTAGGGGTCCGAGGCACCCGGATCCCGGCCGGGGTCCAAATCCCAGCAGCTTCTACCCGGGAAACGTCAGCGGCGGCGCGCCACTTTCATTCAGGATCAACTCCACCGCTCTAAGCGAGCCCACAATGCAGCGCTACTTCCGCCCCCAAAGGCCCCACCCACTTCTTTCCGAGGTCAGAGGGGAAGACCGAGAAGCTCCGTAGAGGGACGGGAAAGAGTTAAAGCCTTGGCGAATGGAAGGGACGCCTCTGACGTCGCCCCGCCCCGCCGAGATTCCGGCGCGCTCTTTGGGCAGCTTTGCGCAAGCGCAGGTGGCATTGTACCGGTCCCTGCAGAATGACACGTATTTTTTTCCCACCTAGACAGCCTATACCTCCCCGAAAATGTAGGGAAGCCAAGCCTCTTTCACGCGTAGACTGATCCGCAGCTTCCCCAAAGGCATGTACTTTACTGGTGAAAGGGTCCTTCTCACCACTGTTACAGATCTAAAGCCTGATCGCCCTTTTTTCTGCCAAGCTTGACGTCCTGGAGGGATCTGGGTTTGATCTGGAATTTGGGAAGTTCTCCCTGATGCGGTTCAGGGGAACAAGCCTTAGAGAAATTATAAGGGCGAGAAATTGGAATGCCAGAAAAGAAGAATCTGGGGAGGTGTACTTCTAAGGATCCATGAAGTATCTAAAATTAATCCCAAAGCATTTTTCGAGAGTTTTGTTTACATTTCTGAAGAAAAGTTTCCGCGTATTTGGGAGTGTCGGGGGGGGCCATGTCTCAAAGTTACTAACTTGTGTATAATTGTCAAAGGCAGGAAGTGCCGGCCGGAATACCCAACTGGCGGTGTTCCTTGCCTTACCAAACAAACGGTCTTTCCCTTCGAGTTAAGCAGGGGTGATTGGAAGCATTTTATAAACTCGGTCCTGTAATAAGACCTGTAGTTACCAGAGTAAAGTATTAAACGTAAAGCTGGATAAGGGGAAATTAATTATAATGTAGCAGTTTGGTTTTAAACAATGCTATATTTGAACTGCAAGGTTGTGAGGTCGGGTGGGGGGTATATTTTAAAGAGTCAGTGGGAAATTTGGGAGGCAGCTCAGCCCCTGAATGCCTGGACTCTCTCGGTAAGATTCAGAATTCCCCCATAAAGAAAGAGGGGCCAATGGCTATCTCTCTGAGAGCCTGAGTTAGGTAACACTCCTGGTCTACCTTGAAACCCTGTAAAGTCCACCTTACAACTACTGACCTTTTTGTGAGTGTATCACACCTCTTCTGACAGGACAAGATAAGATCCAGTTTCCTTACATACCAGAAGTCGGCCTAAATAGTGCCCAATTCTCTGCATACCATGCCCAGAGTGGTGAAGTGTTTGATCCTCCAAATCTCTAAGGATGGAAAAGGTGAGCCTAATCTTGGGAGAATATCTCACTTTTCGGTTTATTCTGACATGTGTGGAAGGGTGCTCCTATCTGGCTTCCCAGAAGTTGGCAAAACGTCAACGAGTGATAGTCGTTGTTTTGTGTGTTTTTGGTTTTTGGTTTTTGGGGTTTTTTTTATCAATTCCCATTTTCCCTCGCTGGCAGGGACTAAGTTGGTATCATGTATGCTCGGCTTCCTTCCTCATTCTGGTGACCCCACCACCACCACCACCACCACCACCTCCTCCACCTCCTGCCTGTACTTTACCAGCTACAGTACATAGAAGAAATTCAGAAGGAGATCATGGTGGGCTAAGCTTGGAGCAAAGAAGGAACATGAGTCACATCTCACATAGAGGTTGAGGTTCTAAGCTCAGGATATGGGGCCAAGGAAAACAAACTCAAAACTCTGTTCCACTGCTGAGCACCAAATGAAGTCACTGACTGGCATTTAGGGTCATGTACAAAAAAGAGCGATCTTCAGACAACAGACCCACACTTTTCACAGCCAGTTTCTCCCCTCTAAGCTTCACATCTTCCTCGAGGGCATAAGTTCAGAAGCAGAACAATAAGTAGCCTCTCTCTCTCTTGCTTGCCTGCACAGGCCCAGGTAAGTTGATAGGAGTGGGTACAACACGACTTCTTTGCAGTCAGATTCATAGCTGCCAACAGCTACTCTAATGTTGTAAGCCAAAAGAGAATGTACTGTGGAGCTTCTTATTTGCACGATCTCCCTCCAAGCCTAATAAGGTATTAGTAATTTTATGTTTTTAACTTTAAGTTCAGGCCTGTTATTAGTTTAATTGTGGGCAAGCAAACAGATATGTTGAAGTCCTAACCCTTAGTCCTCAGAATTTGAACTTATTTGGACATTGGATCTTTACAGAGGTAACCAAGTTAAAATTTGGTCATTAGAGTGGGCCCTAATTCAGTGGGACTGGCATCTTAGGATAAGGAGAAATCTGGACTTGAAGACAGGCTTACACAGAGGGGAAGATGATGTGAAGACACAGGGAGAAGACAGCCATGTGACTAGAGGAATGCATCTATAAGCCAAGGAATACCAAAGATGGCCAGCACATACCAAAAGCTAGAGGCAAGGAAAGATTCTCCTCTGGGGCTGTCAGAGAGGGCATGACCCTGCCTACAACTCGGTTTCAGACTTCTAGCCTCCAAAACTGTGCAGCAATCATTTGTTGTTTTAAGCCACTCAGCTTTGGGTACTCTTTTGTAACAGCTCCAGGAAACTGATACAAGGACCCCTAAAAACTTGGATCTGCCCTTGTTGCAACCCATGCTTTCTGGATCTAAAGCTCTTGAAGCCAGTGTCCTCTGGACTAAAGTCCCTAACCTTAGTATAAATGCAGACAACTTTTCCCAATCCCTTTTAAAGGGAAATTTATCTGGTACACTCTTAGGGTTTTAGTGCCCAAAAGTCTGTTCTAAAGAACTCAGACATTCAGCCATTAGTACTAAATCACTGTTTGCTGTAAGAGCACTGAGATCTTCAAAGGCAGTATTAGGTATTTCTTCAGGTGGCAAGCATTAATTCAAGTATCTGCCAGCATCTCCATAGTCCTCACTGCCCAGGGATTTACCATCCCTGTTCCTGAGGTGGGATTCCATCCCCAGAAAATGCCCTTAGACCCAGAGGTTCATCTTCCAACGGAGGACTCTTCCACTGACAAAGCATCACAAACTGGGGGGCTTAAAACAACAGAAATTGATTCTCTCACAGTACTGGAGGCTAGACGTTCAAAAATCAAGGTGTTTGAAATCAAGGCTAACAGGGCCACCCTTTTTCCAAAGCCTCTGGAGAAGTATCCTTCCCTGCCTCTTCCAGCCTCTGGTAGCCCCAGTCATTCCTTGGTTCCAACCTCTGCTTCTGTCTTCACATGGCCAACACCCCCCTGTGTCTGTCGTCAAGATGACGTTCTCCTGGGGCACCTGGGTGGCTCAGTCGGTTAAGCGTCCGACTTCGACTCAGGTCATGATCTCATGGTCCGTGAGTTCAAGCCCCGCGTTGGGCTCTGCGCTGACAGCTCAGAGCCTGGAGCCTGCTTCGGATTCTGTGTCATCCTCTCTCTCTGCCCCTCCCCTGTTCATGCTCTGTCTCTCTGTCTCAAAAATAAATAAACATTAAAAAAAAATTTAAAAAAAAAGATGATGTTCTCTTCTCTCTGTGTGGCTATGTCCTAATTTCCCTCTTCAAATGACCCCAGTCATATTGTAGTAGGGCCGAACCTATTCTAGTAAAACTTCATTTTAGCTCGATTCCATCTGCAAAAACCCTATTTCCAAATAAGGTCACGTTCACAAGTACCAGAGTTTAGAAGTTCAATGTATCTTTTGAGACAATTCAACCCATAACACCCACCCTTACCTCTGGAAGCATGTCCAGGCTTGCAGAAACAAGCTTTTCTGAACCCAGGAATTTGACTGCTGTATGTTACAGGGGCTGAGGGCAGGCCACTCCAAGATAGGTCACTGTGGCATGAAGATTATTCTGAAGGCAATTGAGACCTTGTGGACTCAAGAGAAACTTTTGTCTCTTCCTTAACTGCATGGAAGAATCTAAATTGGGGGGTCTTTCCCAGAATAAGGATAAACCTTATCTGAGTGACCCATCTCTATTGCAGGGCAAACATCTAATTACCAAACATCTCTTCGTCTTATTGCCCTATGGTGTGCATTCCTTTTCTTTGAAGTCCCAGACCCCTACCCCTTCTCTTTAGTTGGGGATGACCTCATTTTGCCTGACGGTCTTTGGAATTTCCACGTCTTTGAGGATTCCCTGTATGGACACTATTAAATTTTATTTTCTCCTGTTTATCTGTCTCATGTCAATTTGATTGTTAATCTAGCTAGAAGGACCTTGAAGGGGACAAGAGTTCTTGCTCCCTGAAAATGTCTTCCTTTTTAAGAGTATCATGCAGTTTTTTAGAAAGTCAGAAACTGAGACAGAGACCTTAAAAATCACCTTCCATGTCCCTCTCTGGTTTTGTATATTGCTAGCAGCTGCAGAGAATGAAATATATGAGCAAACTCAAAATCACCGTCTCTTCCCACTTTCCACCAACAGTGCTACACCTGCTTGAAGAGTTGCAAGTCTGTAGTCCATGCTTTCAAACTTAGTCTCCCCAGAGGCTCCAGGTATTTTCTCAGTAATGCGAGACTTCTAAAGCCCAATTTCATGTCTACACATTGTTAAAAGATAAACTGAGGCATATTAAAAATGTTAAGAGAAGGGGCACCTGGGTGGCTCAGTCAGTTAAGCATCTGACTCTTGATTTCGGCTCAGATCATAATCTCATGGTTCATGAGATCGAGACCCAAGTCAGGCTCTGTGCTGACAGCTTGGATCCTGCTTGAGATCCTTTCTCTCTCTCTCTCTCTCTCTCTCTCTCTCTCTCTCTCTCTCTCTGTCTCTTTCTCTCTCTCTCCTTCAAATAAATAAGCTTTAAAAAAAGAGTTCATTTGAGCAAAACTCATTTTGAATTGGGGCTTGCTAAACTGGAAATGGTTTGGATCACTATGGGGACAGGAGCCAGGGGAAAGACTTATACAGAGGAGGTGTAGAAGTAAAGAAAATAAATTATATTTGGCTATACCTTAAAGCCTAGTTGGCTGTTTGGGATTAGTTGTCCTTAGCATTTTGATTTCATAACCTGGAGGCATTTACAGGCTTAGATTTTGGTTTGCTTACGTAGCCTGCCATGACATTAGAGCCACTTCAGTCTAATGGCCTCCTTGTTTAATTCATCAACATCAATTCCCAAACAAGGACTCAATATGACGACTCCAGTTCCAGGGGTGCAAATACATGCCCAACCCTGAATAGGCTCCTACATAGAGAGATCTGATTCCCCACCCACATGTTTGTGCAAGAATATTACATCTCTATTTTCTATTAATCAACCTAATCTTAATTCTGAATCCCTTCCTACTAAATAGGTAGTGTGGGGGGAGGAAAAATAATATTTCCTCTACTCTTCTGAGTTTTTAGCCATTATCTCCTGTAATAAGAGAGATTAACAAGAAAAACAAAGTTTATTAATATGTATACATCAGGTATAGATGGGAGATACTCAGGGACACTTAGTAACACTCCCCACCAGAAAGCCCAAGACACCACCTTGAATACCATCTTCAAGTGAAGACAAAAGAAAGATGTTGGGGGGGGGGTGGTGTGCATTTATGTGGAGTGACCAGGGAAAGCAGAGTAAAATGTAAACTTTTTTATGCAGATTTAAGTGGCGCTTTCTCTGTTGATAAGTTTCTTATAATTTTAGAGTCATCTTTCTCTTCCGCGTACCAAAAGGGACACATGCTCACGAATGGGGGTTTCCTTTCCCCTATAAATGGTGAATTTCCCTTACAAACAGTAACTTCTACTCTTTTCAGAATTTCTTTTGTGTCTGCTGTTGCTCAAAAATAACCAGTTCAAAATAATCTTTCTTCCAAAGAGGTATTCTTCAGCAGGAAATGTTAGCGCTGGCATTTTGGGGGGGTTTCCCCCACTTCTATGCCTAGAATTACATCTTCGTCCCAGGGGCTCAGACAATATATCCCCAGGCAAGGTTGGCTTCCTGCACTGACACTTGACATGACTCCTTCAGCTCTCTACTGATCATTGACCGTACTATGGGAGAAAGGGCATCTTTTGTGAGGCTGGAAGCCCTATTGCACAGGCCTTTTCTTTCTGAATGCACCTGTAGCTATTTCTCTCCGAGGCACTACAAGAGATCAGGGCCCAGTAACCAAAATCTAGAGTCTGGAGAAATATCCAATACTTTCCTTCACTAAGCAGACAGTCCCCCAGCAAGGATTAAATAAGTACATGTGACTGGATAATGTTTTGAGAAATTAACTTTTTTGGTTCAATGATAGAATGGACATATCTCATGAGGGAAGCATCAAAGATGATTCCAGTCTTCCTGTTCTACATAGGAAGGTCTCCAACTTTCTCACTAGCTCCAAGAATCCCAAGTCTATTATTTCAAATATAACAAAGAGCATTAAAAATTGTTTATTGGATCATTTCCTCTGCATGATGATAAGCTGGACATATTTGAGTTAAAAAAAGGAACTAGAATTCCCCATGTCTCTACAACCAAAAATTAAACTGTGTATGGCCACTAGATGGAGCTAAAAACCAGGTAATCAAGCCTTCTACTGTTTCATTGACCAAGAAAGTAGGTCAGTGAGTCAGGTTCTTCAATTACATTATGTGTGTGCCTGCTCCAAAGGTTGAATTTGGCCCTGGTTCACCAAATTCAGAATAACAGGTCAGTCTAACCTACAAGTGATTGAATAACAGTGACTAGCAGAGTGCCTCTGCTGTGCAGTTTACACAACTTTCTTCAATGGAAAATATAAAAGATTAGAAGGAAAAATAAGTAACTGCTTTCTAAACATTACTGTCAAGTCATGATGGTGTTCAGAGATATAAATAGCTATCTGTTTCTGTGTGCCATAAAAAAAAAACTTACTTCCACTTTGAATTATGCAGAACGTTGTCTAACTTTCCATTTAAGAATAATAAAATTTTATGTATGAATTATGCATTACCTTGCACAAAATGTTCAGAGATTCTCCAATTTGTGTCAATCCTCACAGTTCCATAAGGTAGACATTGCTATCATCTCCAGTTTATAGATGAGGAAACAGGTTCAGAGAGGTTCAGTAACTTGCCCAAAGCCTCACAGCTTGGAAGCTAAAGACCTAGGCTGCGAGGTGGTGTGTGCCATGCTGGAACCTGCCAGCAGTCAGGAGACCTTTGTTCATAATCCAAGCTCTGCCACCCATGCATATTAGGCTTTGAAGAGGGGAAATCACCCTTCAAGACCTGATTTGTTGTTTTCCCATTTGAAAATTATTAGATGGTCCCTAAGGCAAAGTGCCTTAAACTTAAATGCACTCACTCCCTTGAGATCTCTTTAAAATGTAGGCTCTGATTCATGAGGTCCGGGGCAGGGCTGAGATTCTGTATTTCTTTTTTTTTTTTTTTTTTTTTTTTTAATAAGATGGCAGCTTTATTATTTAATTTTTTTTTAATTTTTAATTTTTGAGACACAGAGAGAACATGAGCGGGGATGGGGCAGAGAGAGAGGGGGACACAGAATCCGAAGCAGGCTCCAGGCTCTGAACTGACAGCACAGAGCCAGACGTGGGGCTCGAACCCACAAACCACGAGATCATGACGTGAGCTGAAGTCAGATGCTTAACCTACTGAGTTACCCAGATGCCCCAAATTTATAAAAAACATTTTCGCCTACATTAACTCATTTGATCCTACCAAAACTTGGTGAATTAGATAGGGAAGATATTTTCCCCATCACAGATGAAGAGACAAAGTCTCCAGAAAGGTTATGACAGACATAGCCAGTGTCTCCTGACTCCCAACTGCCAAGTGCCTTTCACCGCACCACACCGCTTCCCTACCCTACCTCATGGCTCAACATGTATATAAATCTATGAGCAAGGAGTGTGGCTGTGCTATAGATAAAGAAGAGAGAAAGACGTGGCATAAGCTTGGGATCACCTTATTAGGAGAAATGACTGAATGAGTAGTACATTGAGGCAGGTTGATGGCTAGGGAACATCTGAAGTTTCTGGTGATGTATTTCAAAACGCCAGGTTTGGATTCCACAGAATGCTAACTTCAAAGGTCATTGACTCACTTATCGAATGGTTGTCTTTTTTTTTTTTCTTTTAAGTTTACTTATTATTTTGAGAGAGAGAGCACAAGCATGCAAGCAGGGGAGGGGAAGAGAGAGAGAGAAAGAGAGAGAATCCCAAGCAGGCTCCTCATTGTCAGCACAGAGCCCGATGCGGGGCTCCATCTCACTAATTATGAGATCATGACCAGAGCCGAAATCAAGAGTTGGACACCTAACTGACTGAGCCACCCAAGCTCATAATGGTTATCTTCCATTGGGCCCTAGTTTTAGACTCAGAAAAAGTATACTTTAAGTCTGCTCTTTTCAATTCATATTTCTACTGAATGCTGATTATGTGAGGAAATCCAGAGATTACAAAGATGAAGACCCATCAATGAACCATAAAAAGCTTATTATTTAGTAGGGAGGACTTATTATTTCCATTACTCATGTATCAATTCATTTAAAAATATGATGTAGCACCTTGCTATATGTCATGTACTATCCAAGGAGAACAGTGACAAATGAACACAGCAAGGCCCTGACCTCAATGACTTGACTTGGCCAATACAGGATATGGAAAAAGTCAGCATAAGCGCCACAGGGGGGCGCTGTGGGGGGCTGCCCACCCTTCCACGAATTACAGAGAGGGATATCTGTCCCAATCTTGAAGAGTCAGGGGAAGCTTCCAAGAGGAAGTCACATAAGCTGAGCTGAGCTGGGGGTCTGGGGGACCATATGTGCAAAGGTCTAAAAGCAATGGTGTGTGGTAAATATTTAACAACCATCTCTCTGGGGATAGGCAAGCACGCCCTAATTTGTAGATTTTGCCAATGTCCTTGATATCAATACTCCCACCAAGGCAGACTTTAAGCTCCCAACATGACATCCCTAAACATGGGTTTGGGAAGAAGTAAGTACTTCACAAGCAGGTACAAATCAGCTCTAGAGTACCACTGCCTAGAGGTGCAAGTACATGCTGTGAGGAACCCCAAGCAACTCTGTGGGGTGTGTGAGGCTTGGGCAGCAGGTAGGGGAGGTGAGTGCAGATAGAAGAGAGAATAGGGAGAGGAAGGCTGGAAAATGACCAAATGCCACTTCAGAGTTTGGAGGTGATCCCAAGGTAAATATGGAGTCATTGAATGGTTGTTGTTTTTTTAATGTTTATTTTTGAAAGAGAGAGTGAGAGAGAGAGAGAGAGAGCACACATGCGCGGATCTTCTGTTCCCCTCTGTCTCTCTGCCCCTCCCCAAACCCGATGTGGGGCTCAAACCCACAAACCGTGACATCATGACCTGAGCTGAAATCAAAGTCAAACACTTAACTGACTGAGCCACCCAGGTGCCCTTCATTGAATGGTTTTAAGAAGGGAGTGACCCCATTGAGAGTAATATATAGAGAGTAATGGAGACAGAAGCCTGATTACAGTATTCTGCAGTGCGAATGAGAAGTGATAAAGTGGACAGAGTGGAGACAGTGAGTGCAGGCAATACCTATACTTGCCTGTGAAGCAAAAGGAGCAAGGAGCTAAGGCAGTAACTGTTGGAAGCCAAACTTGAAGCCAAAGGGTTTGATTCAGAGATTTTTTTTAATATAAAAAAAGATGATTACACTTCAGTCAATTACAATTCAATGAATATGACAAAAAGCCAGTGGAGAGAGAGATGAGGGGACAACTGATGGAGTGCGCCCTCTGAGGACAGGGAAGGATAGGATCCCAGGTACAGGATAGAGTATAGGATAGAGTAATAGAAGTACCATGAGATTACAGGGTTGTAAGTTCATGACGCATGTTGAGAGTAGAAATTACTTAAAAATAAAAGAAATCTTAAAAAAAATAAAATACAATAGAAGAACCATGAGATTTAACGTTTTATTCATGCTAAAAAAAAAATCCAAAGTAGCACTTGGAAGGCAAGACCCTAGTCAGTTTTACTCAATGCAGTAGCCTCAGAATGATGGCTGGAAATACAGCAGGTATTTGCTGAGTGAATTAACCCATGAATGGATAAAAGTAACCATTAATTAGACACACTTTGAACCAGGACTGTGAAAGTTATTTTCACACATATTCTTTAATTGTTACAACAACACTTAAGAAGTAAATAATTATTTCCATTTTACAGATGAGAAAAGAGAAGCTTAGACTGAGAAATGAAAGAGTTCAGGACGTGCCACCCAAATTACGTTGCTTGGGGCTATTGATTATTTGGAGCTGAAGGTATTTCAGAAACAGCAGATGCAGGAGGGTCTTTCTGATCTACCCTTTTCTACCTAAAAACAAAACCATAAAATTTCCCATGAGAAAAGTACCCTCCCTGTACCAGGAAGAGAAAAACATCCTTATCACCAGAAGACTGGGAATTGACACAGAAATGGGTCTGTACAAACAAACTTACTAATAGCCCCTTTCTTCCACTGGCTTCCTTTTCATTTATCTCCTAGCCACTTTCCCACAATTTACTGCCCTTCACTGAACCCCTTCGTCGTATCATTTCTTCGCATATTTATGGTATCTTTGTCTAAAAGGTGGAAAAGCTTCCTGTTCTGGTCACTTCTTCCAGTCTTCATTTTTTTGTGAAAGCTCTCACGCACATGCAAAAATGTAATAAAATCTGTCCACTTTTCTCCTATGAACCAGTCTTGTATCAGTTTAGTTCTTAGGCCCACCTCCAGAACCTAAGAAAGGAGAGGGGAATTTTTCCTCCCACACAGAAACATAACCCATAACCACACAGCTAATGAGTGGCAGGCATGGGATTTGATCCAGGTCAATCTGATTCAAAATTGTGGTTTTAGCAATGACTATGGAAAAAAAAAAGACTGTGATTTTAAGTGTCTGGATTCTAAATATTCACTAACTTTGTCAGATTACCATATTAGCAAATATTGATGCCTTAACCCACTCCAGACCAATTGAGTTGGAATCCTTGGAAGTGGGGGGCGCGTGAGTGGCTCAGTCAGTTAAGTGTCCAACTCTTGATTACAGCTCAGGTCATGATCTCACCATTTGTGAGATCAAGCCCCCCACCAAGCTCTGCACTGACAGCAGGGAGCCTGCTTGGGATTCTCTCCCTGTCTCTCTGCCCCTCCCCGGCTTGTGCACATGCTCTCTCTCTCTCTCTCTCTCTCAAAATAAACTTAAAAAAAAAAAAAAGAATCCCTGGAAGTGGGACCCAGATGTCCTATTTTAAAACTCTTGTAGGTGATTCTAATGTGCACAGAAGGTTGGGAACTGCTTCCTTGGATCACTTTCTAATTTGAGGCTGTAGGTATCATCTACCTGTCATTTTATTTTGAGGCAACATCTCTGCAAGTCCACCAAAGCAAAGATTTCTTCTTCTTTTTCTTGGGTTACTAAAGTACCAGGCACACACAGTGAGTGAGTCTCTTGTAATTGGAAAGTGTCAGCAATAATACCTATCCAATACCTTGTGGAGAAATACTAAATATTTGAAGTAAAAATTTAAAAAATTTGAGAAAGGAAAAGGAAGACTTTTGATTACTTGCATCAGCAGAATAAGTAGAAATGAGCTAATTATGGAGAGACAGAATAGCATTACAGTTAAGCATGCTGCCCTTGGAGCCACAAATCCCAGCTCTCATGGTCACTAACTGTATGTCCTTCAGCAAGTCTCTGAACCTCTCTGCTCACTGCTTTCCTCCCCTAGGAAATAGAGACGATGTCAGCAACTCCTTCACAGGATTAAGAGAGTGAAATGAGCTAATATGTGTGAAGCACATGCAGCCCAGAAGCATTCTGGGTCATCTAAGGCTGTTATGCCTATCTTTCCCTGCTAGGGAAAGAGGATTTTGTCCATTTTCTTGCCAACTGTATCTCAAGTCCTAGAAAAGGGCCTGCCACAATGTGGCCTCTCCATAAATGCTGATTATTGTTGTCATTTTTGAAATTAGATAATTAAAACAAATGTTATGTGGTGTGTGCCATTTAAAAATAGTCATTGATTCTAAAGCTAAAAATATACCATTTGCTCATAAATCATGTTATGCCATCATACTTTCAAAGGAACTTGGTGAGCCACCATAAGATAAAGAAACTGAGGGGCTCCTGGGTGGCTCAGTCGTTTGAGTGTCTGACTCTTGATTTCAGCTCAGATCATGATCCCAGGGTTGTGGGGTTGAGCCCTGAGTGGGGCTCTGCACTGAGTGTGGAGCCTGCTTGAAATTCTCTCTTTCTCTCCTTCCCCTCTCCCCTACTTGTGCTCCCTCTCTGTCTTTCTAAAAGAAAAACAATAAAGAAATTGAGAGCATCGTTTTAAAAATATGGTGAGACATAACTATAGAGAACAAATTGATGGTTACCAGAAGGGAGGTGGGTGGGGGGATGAGTTAAATAGGTGATGGGGATTAAGGAGTGCACTTGCTGTGATGAGCACCAGGTGATATATGGAAGTGTTGAATCACTATATAATACACCTGAAAGTAATATTACACTGTATGTTAACTAACTGGAATTTAAATAAAAACTTTAAAAAATATATGGTGAGGGGCGCCTGGGTGGCTCAGTCGGTTGGGCGTCCGACTTCGCCTCAGGTCATGATCTCTCAGTCCATGAGTTCGAGCCCCGCATCAGGCTCTGTGCTGACAGCTCAGAGCCTGGAGCCTGTTTCTGATTCTGTATCTCCCTCTCTCTCTGACCCTCCCCTGTTCATGCTCTGTCTCTCTCTGTCTCAAAAATAAATAAACGTAAAAAAAAAATTTTTTTTTAAATACATGGTGAGACAGTCAAACCTTAAATTTTACATATGTCATCATCCAAATATTTTTAAAATATTTATTTATTTATTTTAAGACAGAGTAAGCAGGGAAGGGGCAAAGAGAGAGAGAGAGAGAGTCCTAAGCAGACTCTGCACTGTCAGAACAGAGCCTGACTCAGGGCTCTATCTCACCAACTGTGATCTGAGCCGAAATCAAGAACCAGAGGTTTAACCAACTGAGCCACCCAGGCGCCCTATCATCCAAATAATATTGACTTTCGGTTAGATTTAAAATATGCAAAAATGAAAAGCATTAAATATTAAGATTATGGAATTTAGTGATTTTACCCTTTTCCTCAGATTTCTTTCACTATTATTCCACCATCATTTCTTTATCTGTTTTTCCTCCTGACAGCAAACTGAGAGCAACCTCATCTGCTCTTGAGAAAGAGAAAGAAAAGACAGGAACTAGTCCAACAGTTGAACTGCACTGAATAGTTTAATGCTACCCTTTTAACAGCTGGAAATTTTTCATGGAATGGTTCCAACCACTCCTCAACTTGGGAAAAAATCATTCAGGGACCTTCTGCCTTACAAGCAATTCATAACCCCTGGCAAAGTTGAATCTAAAAAATATACAACGTGCCTATGAGTCATCCTTAAAATACTTTTCTTCAATAAGCTTCTGTAATGGGGAAAAATTATCATTCCACACAAGCTTCTGAGACTTGTTACCACTTTGCAGATTGAATAACCCTTGGAGACAAGGCAATCTACCGGCTAGACAGCCTGGAAACAGCTTCCAGACCAATCAGCTGCTGGGAAACAGTTTTTGGCCCAATCACCCACCTGGAAACTGTACATGGACCACTCGCTGTCTTCTAAGAACCACTTCTCCTAAAATCTGCCACTGCTGCCTTGCAAACCAAACCAGAGAGAGAAAATATACCTGAATTATTTCTACACTGACCTTGTGAGTCCCAGCCCATCTGTGCCCTTTTGACAAGTGCTTCGAACTCCATGCCCCTCAGTGGAATTCATTCTGTATTGAATAATTTTTTGGCCAAGCCCTATCCTTTGTGGAAAGAGGTAAGGAATAAATACATTTAATAATATATCATTTTGTACATTATAGCGGGTTTTTTTAATGTTATTTTATGGTTTTTTTTTTTCATTCAAACTAGGTGATTGCCAACCTTAGCTGCACATTGGAATCACCTGGGGAGTATTAAAAATCTTGATGCCCAGGCTTCACCCTGGACCAATTAAATCAGAGTTTCTGTCATCAGTCTTTATTAAAGTTCCATAGATTATTCTAGTGTGTGTCAGGGAGCAAGAATGTCCTGTCCCCTTCAAGGTCTTTGTAGCTGGACTAAGAATCAAATTGACACGAGACAGATTAACAGGAGAAAATAAAATTTAATAGCATTCCTAGGGGGAATCCACTCAGACATGGAAATAAGGTATATATGTCATTCTGAATTAAGGAGAAGGGAGTAGAAGTCTGGGATTTCAAAAGGAAAAAATGCAATTCACAGGAAAATGAAAAGGAGTGCATGTTTGGTAAACAAATGTTTGCTGGGCCACTCAAAAACAAGGAGACACAGAGGACTTTGATCAAACAGGACTTGCTGGATTCCTCCCTGTCTACCATATCTAGTTCCTAGTGTAAGGTAGTTCTTTACGGTGATAGCTCTCTTCTTGGAGCAGATCCTCTATCTAAATGCTTTTTAGGCAGTTGAGGGGGGAGGTAAAGAACTTTTCCTAAACCTGTTGGATTTCGATTGCTTTTTAACTCAAAATAATCTTCATGCCATAATGGCCTACGCTTGGGGCAGCCTACCCTTGGCCCCTACCTATGCATCTTAAGTTGAAAACAACTGCCTAACTAGATCTTAAGAACTTGCCAAAGGCAAGCGATTTCTTGCATTTTGCATTATCTCACCCTGCCCTGCCTAGACAGTTTTTCTGCCCAGCCCTGGCAATCAGTTGATAGTAAACACACAGGGAGTTTCAGCAAGGTGCCTGGGATCTGGGGTAAGATCAGGACTATGTCACCCTCTGAGCTCAGTAAGGGAATATGGAATAGTTGTAAGAGCTTGTTATTGTGGACTCGGGTCTGTGTTTGAGGTTTATCTCTACCACTGTCTAACTCTCTGTCCTAAACTAAGTTAAATGTAAAATGGGGAAATAAAAGTATCTGTTTGAGAGGATGTCATGAAGATCACATTAGATAGTAATAAGTAAAGCACTTAGCCTGGCCCTGGGTACTTGCTCCATAAATAGCCAACTAAGAATAAACACAAAATTGTTGAGATGACCCACTTGCAAAAGTAATCCTTCCTAAGAGATGATTTGTAACATTAGCAGGGCTTAGAAAGTAACCTGCAGTGACAGTGTTCAAAGTGTATCCTCAGGCCTGTTATTTAACTCAACAGAAATGTAATCGAATCAACCCTCCTGTAACTTGAACATTTCAAGTAACATTATAGTAATGGAAGTGTCCTTGCCTGCACAGTCGATAAAAAGAAGAAGGGGCACCTGGATGGCTCAGTGGGTTAAGAGTCCAACTTCAGCTCAGGTCATGATCTCACAGTTGGTGAGTTTGAGCCCCGCATCGGGCTCTGTGCTGACAGCTCAGAGCCTAGAGCCTCTCTTTCTGCTCCTGTGCCGCTTGCGCTCTGTGGTGGGACCATTTTTATTCAAGCTTTTGGGAGACTCTCTTGGATTATTGGAATGATAAGAAAGAAACTGCACTGCTAGTTCAGCTGCAACTTGACTCTTCAGAATCAATAGCCATTTTGGATTCAGGAAATCCTTGGAGAATATCAAACCTTACCCTATTACAAAGCCTCCTGGATCTGGGAGTTAGAACTATATATATAGCAGCCTGGTCTTTTGTCCTTGAGAAACCTCCTCTCAAAACCCAGCACATAGTAGGAAAAACTTTTCAAAATCTAGTTACATTTATATTTTAGTTTGTTAGGGCAGGAACTTCTGTTTTTAATTAACCTCTGCTGGTCTCCATCTGCATACAGGACACACAGTGAACTTGATTCTTCCAGTATCTACAAGAAGCCTTAGGAATAAATCAATTATAGATCTATTAACTCTATTAGCTCTTTCAAGCTATACAGCTGCTGGCTCATGACATTTCACTTTGCACCTGCCTCTCCATCCCCAGCTAGGCATCTTACCAATATGTATCGCTGGTCATAAATGAAAATAGAAATTTCTTCTGCTATGGATATAAAGGGAGGGACTAAATCCGCTCTAAAAAATAGTCTTTTTTATATTCCCCAGAAAATAAACTATTATTTAATGATTCCAACTATTTTCTAAATGATGCCTTCATATCCTCAATGTAATTGCAACCCTTTAATAAGCTTTATTTAATAAATAATACTCCTGAGGCTTGAGAGAGCTCATATAGGAGTTAACACGCATAATTTATTTCCCAGGGTATGGATAATATAGACTCAAAATTGTAATTTGTCATCAGTATATACTATGAGTATAACATACAGTGACAATTTTTTCTTTTTTAAAAACTTTTTTAATGTTTATTTATTTTTGAGAGAGAGAGACAGAGACAGAGATGGAGCACAAGTAGGGGAGGGGCAGAGAGAGAGGAAGACATAGAATCTGAAACAGGCTCAGCTCTGAGCTGTCAGCACAGAGCCCAATGTGGGGCTCAAACTCACAAACCTGTGAGATCATGACCTGAGCCAAAATCAGACACAAAACCAACTGAGCCACCCAGGAGCCCCTGACAATTTTTTCACATACATTCCTAGTTGTTTCATATACATCCCTAGTTGTTCCAGTCACATTTGTTGACATGACTATCATTTTCCCCATTGAGTTTCCCTGGCACCTTTGTTGAAAATCAGTTAATTGTATATGTGTGAGTCTATTTCTGGATTCTATTGTGTTCCATTGATCTATTTACACCAATATTACACTGTCTTGATGACTGTAGAGCTTCTTAGTAATCTTGAAATCAGGTAGTAAAGTCTTTCGACATTGTCCTTTTTCAAGATCATTTTAGCTGTTCTGTATCCTTTGCAATTTCACATAAACTTTACTACCAGCTTGTAAATTTCTTTTAAAATGATCCTGCTTGAATTTTGACTGGATGGCTGTAACTCTATAGATCAATTTACAGACGGTAGGCATAATACAACTATGGAGGCTTCCAATTCATGAACAATTAACCACTCCATTTATTTAGACATTTATCCCTACAATATTTCATATTTTTACTGTACAGGTTTTGCACATTTTTTGTTACATTGATTTATTCCTAAGTATTTTATATTTTTATTTTCTTGTAAATCATATTATCTTTCAGTTATATGTATGGCCCAGTAACATAAAATGTATCTTGGTGAATGTTCAATGTGCACATTGAACAGGGGTGCCTGGGTGGCTCAGTCAGTTAAGCGTCTGACTTCAGCTCAGGTCATGATCTCATGGTTTGTGGGTTTGAGCCCCATGTCGGGCTTTGTGCTGACAGCACAGAGCCGCTTGGGATTCTCTTTCTCCCTCTCTCTCTGCCCCTACCCTGCTTGCACTCTCTCTTTCAAAATAAATAAATAAACTTTATAAAAAAAATAAAATAAAATTATTGGATCATCTAAGTATGTCAGGTCAAATTGGTGAGAGTATTGCTTAAATCTTCTATATCCTTATTGTTATTTTGTCAGTTATTCTATCACATACTGATAAAAGAGTACTCAAATCTCCAAATATAATTACAGATTTATTTCTTTATTATCAATTTTTGCTTTTACATACTTTGAAGCTCTGTTATTAGGTGTATATACACTCAGGAATTTTACTTCTTCTTGATCAGTTGCCCCTTTTATTATTACAATACCATTCTTTATCCCTGGAAATACTCTTTTTCTTTAAATCTGTTTCCTCTGATATATAGAAATACTAGCTTTCTGACGTTCAGTGTTTGCATGGTATGGATTTTTTACTCTTTAATTTTCAAACTGTGTTTTTATATTTAAATGCATCTCTTGTAAATAGTATATAATTGGGTCATGCTTTTTATCCATGCTAATAATCGCTGTCTTTTTATCGGGCTATTTATTCTGCTTGTATTTAGTATAATTACATTAAAACATTATCATACAAAATACATATAAAGAATTACTAAAGATTAAAAATAAAAAGGCTGGGGGGCGCCTGAGTGGCTCAGTTGGTTAAGCATCCAACTTTGGCTCAGGTCATGATTTCCCAGCTTGTGAGTTCGAGCTCCACGTTTGGCTCTGTGCTGACAGCTCAGAGCCTAGACCCTGGCAGGTTCTGTATCTCCCTCACTCTCTGTCCCTCCCCCATTCGCACTCTGTATCTCTCTCAAAAATAAATAAATAATTTAAAAATAGTAATAAATAAATAAATTAATTAATTAAATAAAATAATAAAAATAAAAAGGCTGGGGCACCTGACTGGCTCAGGGTCTTAATCTCAGGGTCATGAGTTCAGGCCCCACATTGTGAGTGGAGCCTAGTGAGAATAAAATTTAAATATTAAATAAATAAATAGGCAAACACTCCAATAGAAAAAAGCGGAAAAGAATATATATAAAAAGGCATTCCTAGAATAGATGTTCAATTTCCTTAGTAATTATGGAAATAAGAATCCACTTTACACCCATTTGTTTTGCAAAACTTAAAGATTCGTTATATCAAATGTTATGTCAAATATGTCATATATATATATATATATATATATATATATATGTCAAGGCATAGGGAAATATGTTGCAGGTGTATTTAAGTCTACCCCTTCATTATTTATTTCTTATTTGTCCCCTCTCTTCTTTGTTCCTCCTTTTTGGTCTTCTTTTGGATTGAGTATTTTTTGTATTCCAGCCTATCTCCTCTATTGGCTTTTTTTTCTAACATTTTTAAAGTGATTGCTAAAGATTACAATATGCATCCTTAATTCATCACAGTCTACCTTGAACTGATATTATACCACTTCATGTAGAATGTAAGAGTCTTACAACAGTACACGGTGACAATTTTTGATAAAAGTTGTATATTGTTTGAAACTTCAGATTTATATATGTGTATTTATTTATTTATTTATTTATTTATTTATTTATTTATCAAAACTCATTAAATAGAACATTTAGGATGTTTGCATTTCACTGTATATGACTTTTACCACACACACACACACACACACACACACACACACACACAAAAGGAAACATAAAGAAACATTAAGCTCTAGTTAATGATATGCATACTGACATGTCAAGGGATGAAGTTTACTGATATCTGCAACTTACTTTGATACACATCAAAAGATAAGATGAATTGATGAATGCCAAGAAGAATGGCTAGATGGATAAATACGTGACAAAACAAATATAATAAAACATTAATTGCAGAGTGTAGATAATTCTTTCAATTTTCCTCTTTCTTTAAAAATGTTCATAATAAAATGTTTGATAAAAAAGCCACTATTCTGGGGTGCCTGGGTGACTCAGTCAGTTAAGCGTCTGACTTAGGCTCAGGTCATGATCTCATGGTTTATGGGTTCGAGCCCTGCACCAGGCTCTGCCCTGACAGTGAGGATCCTGTTTGGGATTCTTTTTCTCCCTCTATCTCTGCTCCTTCCCTGCTCGTGCTGACTCTCTCTCAATATAAATAAATAAACTTTTTAGAAAAGCCCCTCTTCTAATGTGACATGAAAATTAAAATCTAATTTGTTTTGTAATGTCAATTAATTATATAATGAAACCTTAAGGACAGAAAAAATTATGCACATAAATTTTGTTGTGGTGATGACCTTAAAGCTCTATCTCAGTAACTCTTGACCTTCTTAATTCCAGACCTGGCCTGAATCCTAAATTCAGCACTGTCTGCAAGGCTGCACAAGATCTCACCCTTGTGTGCATTTCCAGCCTCCTCCAGTAGCCCTCTTCCCCTGGCTCTCTGCCCACCAGGCATATGAGACTTTCAGTTCCCTAAATGCCCTGGGCTCCTGCTTGCCTGAGGCCCCAAGGCCTCCACCGAAACTGTTTCCTTGCCTGGAGTACCACCCTGCAACACCCTCTCCTTCTTTTCAGAAAGTCATGCTCATTACTCACTCAGGTTTCAACAGAAATATCATTTCCCCGATGAAATAGTCCCTCATCTCCCAAAGTAGGTCAGGTTCCTATCCTGGAGGAACCCTGGGAAAGCACCTCACAGGGTCTGAGTTGCTCTGAAGCCAGCACAGAACCATGGAATTTCCTTCTTAAAGATAGCAGATGTCCTTAACAGGTCCTGACCTTTGTAACTTGTCCTTAAGTAAGTCACTCCCCTGCTCAGAAATCGGGAGGAGTATGTGTAACCTCTAAAAATCCCTGACTTAAAAGCCAGTTTTGGTTTAGAAATAATGCTGGCTTGCTTTTTATGTTACATAAGAAGAGCAGTGTGCCCCCTCAGTGCCCTAAATGAGGTAAGAGAGCCGTGATTGGAAGTTAGCCGAAAACCCAGAGCTTCTGCCCTCAGGAAGCGATGCGACAGAGACAGAACAAGATGGAATGAAGATGAGACTAAAGGCAGGAAAACCACTTATGAGGCCACTGCAAATAACCAAAGGCCTGAATTAAAGCAATGAATGCTTTAATTCATGGAAAAAGAGAGAAGGTGACAGATTGAAGGGGAAGAATATATTGGTCTTTGCCACAGCACATGGCATATGTGGAGGGTGAGTGAGGAGCATTTGGGTAAGAGGATGGATTTGGGGACTCCTCTTTTGTCCTCAGTCACCACAGCTTTGGGATTCCAGTACAGTAAGTCCTAAGCTGAATGACATTTAGGTCTCTACATAGCATCTCCCACAAGCACCATAACCCCAAATGTCCAAACTGATAAATGTTTATGATCTATAATATTAAGCAATGAAAATAACACTGATTAGGGGCCCCTGGATGGCTCAGTCAGTTGAGCGTCCGACTTCAGGTCATGATCTCAAGGTTTGTGGGTTCAAGCCCTGCATCGGGCTCGCTGCTGTCAGCACAGAGCCCACTTCAGATCCTCTGTTCCCCTCTTTCTCTGTGCCTGCCCCCCTCTCAAAAATAAATAAATGCTTTAAAAAAATGATAACAGAATAAATTTATTAAAAGTTCTGGTTTTCTGGAAGTACCCTCCACAATATATCTCCTATGTCAACTCTTTTTTAAAAATAAGACTAGGAACAATTTCTCAGAAAGCATCATTTTATATTATAACAGAAATCTATTCTTTTGATAATGTTAGTTGAAGTAGCCACTGAGAAACAATCAATTTTAAAAAGAACATAGAGTACTTCTACAAAGATTTATTACCGATATGGATTTCTTTTTTTAACTTAATGACTCACCAGCAAAATCCTTTAGAATTGGAAGGCTCTGTACTTTGCAAGATTGCCAAATTGTCACTGATTTATTCCCCTAAGTATAATTTGAAAGAACCTGCTGTGTAAATCCGAATACTGTAAACCTGTAAACCATGAATCTTTTCAAATCTACTTTTCCTATTAATGGTACCTAATGCCTGAGATAGAATCACAAATTGGGAGGAATCTGGGCCTATTACTGTGCTAAACTTCTGTGCAAAAACAAAGAAATAAACAAAAACTGAAAAAGAAAGGGAAAGAGAGAGAGAGAGAGAGAGAGAATTTATTAGTCTGTGTTCCTGAAAAGGCTAGGGCCCAGTTCACTTAAACTATGGCTACATCCAAGGCTTCAAATGATATCCAGGAATTTCCCTGCCTCCCCTCTTAGCTCCGCCTTCCTCTTGGTTGGCGTCACTTTCAGACAGCTTCTGAAGCTTCTGGGCTTACCTCTTCCCAGACTAAAGTCCTATAGAAAAGAGAGTTCCTTTCTCTGAGTGAAGAGTCGGTGTTCCAGGATGGTGTCAGCATCAGTCTGGAGCACACTTAAATTAGGATAATTAAAAAATAATTTATTTTCATGTTTTATTTACAAAAGCTGATTCTTAGCACTTCCTCCCAAGTCTGTGTTCAGTGATTTCACACTAGTAGCTTACAACGGGCCACAATGGGAATATTTACACTAAGCAATTGGCAAATGCTACAAATTAAGGCTCTTTCCCTCCTCCCCCCCCCCCCAACCCTGGCCATTTACTAGCACACCACTGAACTATTTGCAAAAGTGTAGGAAAGGTGTAAAGTTCTTGCAAGGACCCAGGACTAATAGCAGCAGAGGTCCAAAGGAACCAGGGGAGAGACTTTAACCAGACTCCAGAAGGAGAGAAGAGCAGTGACCTTTAATTAAGGGACATGGGCAGTCTGAAGGGGGTATCACAGGAAAGGAGCTGAAAGATAAATATCCTGACCACTTTCTGCACCAAAGTGGGCGACAATGTTTTATAGATTCTGGAAAGAAAAAGTGAAAATGACATAATCAATTGTTAATTAATATTATGAGGATGTGGAGTATTAGCTTCCAATTTATTTGCCTAATGCTAAAATGTCCAGTGCTAACTTTGGAAAGTCCCCATGCTTTCCTTGCTGGAAACTCCCATGGCCAGACAGTTCAGAGAGCCAGTCTCATTCTCCTCACATGGACTTCCTGTGTCTACTGGTTTCAGATTCACTTTTATATACAAGCCTGAGAATTGCCATTGAACTAAGAATTTAGTATGTGAAAAATGGTGTTTCAAAACAGCAGAGGAAAAGATAAAGGGTTCAATAAATAACATTGGGACAATGGTCTAGTCATTTGGAAAATATAATAAAATTAGTTCCCTATCTCATACCAAGATCATATGTTTCTGATCTTGGCAGGACAGAAAGCCTTAAGTAAAATAAGAAAAGCAAAAACCATAAAGTAATGACTAGGTAGGAAATATTTGCATATGCAGATAGATATGGATACTACATAGATATTTATATAGGTATTTATCAAACAAAATATATATAAAGAACTACTAAAGATAAAATGTAAAATGGCTGGGGTGCCTGACTGGCTCAGGGTCTTAATCTCAGGGTCATGAGTTCAAGCCCCACATTGTGAGTGGAGCCTAGTGAGAATAAAATTTAAAAATTAAATAAATAGGCAAACAGTCCAATAGAAAAGAGCGGGAAAGAGTATAAAAAAGCAATCCTAAGAATAGATGTCCAATTTCCTTAGTAGTTAATTATGGAAATAAGAATCCACTTTACACCTATTTGCTTTGCAAAAACTAAGGATTTGTTATATCAAATGTTATGTCAAATGTGTGTGTGTGTGTGTGTGTGTGTGTGTGTGTGTGTGTCAAGGCATAAGGAAATGGATACCCACTCACTGCCAGAGGGAGTATAAACTATTATGACCACTTCAGCAACAATTTGACAGTACTTTTAAAATTAAAATGTGTATATCCTGGGGTACCTTCTGGCTCAGTCGGTACAGCATGATCTCAGCGTCATGAGTTTAAGCCCCCATGTTGGGCATGGAACTTACTTAAAAAAAAAATTATAAAAAAATAAATAGGACGGTGACTTTCTGCCGGCTGCGGGGCGGGAGCGGCCCGTAGGCGCTGAGGCTGCCCCGGGGCGCCAGGCGTCTAGGGGTGCGGACCTCACCCACCGGAGAGAAGATTACGCACACCGGCCAGGTTTATGATGATAAGGACTATAGGAAAATTCGATTTGTAGGTCGAAAGAAAGAGGTGAATGAAAACTTTGTCATTGATTTCATTGCTGAGCAGCCTGTGAGTGGAGCTGACAGTCCTGTGGTCGCGTGTGATAGCGGCGGGGGGCGGGGTGCTTTTGCCACCCGGAACTGTACATAAACCTGGACAAAGAAACAAAAACCGGGACGTGCGGCTATTGTGGACCGCAGTTCAGACAGCAGCAGATCACTAGGGCGGCCGAGCTCTGCACTCGTCTCCGCGTTAACACCGGAGCAGTCAAGGGCCCAGTGCTGTGCGCCGCCGTCTGAATAAAGGGCGTTGTGACCCAGGGGGAAAAAAAAGAAAGAAAGAAACTGCGCACTTCAGTGGTTTTTTTATATATTCATAGAGGTGTGCAACCATGACCACTATGTAATTTTAGAACATTTTCATCACCCCAAAAAGAAATATCCATCACCTACCCTCCCCCAACCCTAGGCAACCACATATCTAGTTTCTATCTCTTAGATTCCTTTTCCTGGACATTTCATACACATAGAATCATACTATATATATATATATATATATATATATATATATATATATATATATATTTTTTTTTTTTTTTTTTTTTTTTTTTTTTTTTTTTGGTGTGTGTGACTGGCTTTATTCATTTAGCATAATGTTTTTAAGGTTCATCTATGTTGTAACATATATCAGCACTCCGTTCCTTTTTATATATTTTATTATATGATACCACATTTTTTAATTCATTATCCATTAATAGACCTTTAGATTATTTTTACCTTTTGGCCACTGTAATTAATGCTGCCCTGAACATTTGTATACATGTTTTTGTGTGGACATGTTTTTGTTTCCCTTGGGTATATACCTAGGAGTGAAATTGCTGGGTCATAAGATCATATGATAACCGTCTGTTTAATATTGTGAGCTGACATAGTGTTTTTCAAAACAACTGCACCATTTTACATTCCCACCACATTACTGTTCTATTGGTCTATTGTTTCCTTTTTTTAAAACCACCTCAAAAAAAGTTTATGTGTATATTTGTGTGTGTGTGTGTGTGTACGTGTACAAAGATCAAAAGAGCAAAATCCTAGTTGAGTATCAGGTTGGGAAGTCCCCCTGGGCTAAGGAGAAGAGAGAGTAACTAGAACCTGCCAGAGTCATTGGCAAAGCAGTCTGAAAAGTCAAGGGGGATGGCCCAAGACAATCAAGGTTAACACAAGTCCAGAAAGGCTCTCCAGCTGCTGGATGGAGGAGACGGCTTGGAGCCAGGAATCCTGTTTTTCTGATTTGTTTGGAACGCTACAAGATATTGAATCAAGACAGCCCTAAACATAAGGAAGATTATTACAAATAGGGTCCAGTTTCAGGAGAAAGGGCCTTCTGAGGATCACAACCAGGTGCAAGGGCTGGTGGAGCCAGTTTTGACAACCTACCAGCCAGAGTTCAAGACCAGGCTAGACCAGGCTCTAGACCTGCATTCTGAGCTGCAAATACTGGGCATAGTAGATGTGTCCCTATGGTGAGTCAGGTATGACGGGACCTGGGTGGCTCTCAAGCATGCTAGCTCTGGAGACCATTTGCTGACTGCCTAGTAGAGAGGGTTACTTTAATAGACCGGGCCACAGCCTTTCTGGGACCTGAAAGATATGGCAATATTATAATCAGCACACAGGAGTGGGAGGGCTGCAGCAGGCGGAGGCTGGTAGTATATAGCATAGGAATGACAAGTTCCAAAGAACTTTCACACACTCTAGCTCATTCGTTCCCAACCTGGTGGGCTGGCTTGCCCAAGGACTGTAATTATCCCAAAATATCTCGACACATTTCTAAATTGCCATTTATAACATAGTTTTTACAACTCTTTTCTAAACCTACAGTTAAGACATAACTGAGAAAGTCGGCTCCCCAGAATGGGAGCCCCTCACAATAATATTCATTAAATAATTATCCAACATTTCTAAATGTAAAATGCATTAAATAATCTTTTATCAATAAAAATTATTTACTTAAGCTTAATTTGCTCTTTTATTTCCACTAGCCAATGTAAAGTTAAATGTCCTGGGAAAAAAAGTCTGCACAACGAATCCTACTTTTCTGTGCTTCTTGTTCTCTCCATAGTTTCCTTTTGTGATTTTTTTTTTTTTTTTTTTTTGGAACCAGACCACTTTGCTAAAGTATATTAAAGAGATTAAAATGTAGATAAGAAGATAAATCACTTGCCTCTAGTAAATAGCACAAAGGCCATCCATTCTATTCAATCCAGAAGTTTAGTTGATAAGGCTGCTTCGTATGTGCATTCTATTCAAAAGCATTTAGAATTCAAAAGCATTCTAAAGGAGATTAATCTGAATTGTGAGGAGATGTTTGGTTTTCTTCTCTTTAAATTCCACTCAAGGGCGCTGTTTATTTTAATAGGGCCAGGCAAATTTTACAGATGTAAAATTATAAGAAGTTTTATGTGAAAAATTCAGGTTAACAGACACCACATTCTAATGTAGTCAGCAATGATTTGTGGCTCATACAGGCACCTAGGGCAGCTGCCAGGCTGGCTTGACCCTTAATCCAGCTCTGCCGGAAGTATTCACATTTTCATTTGGCACGAGAGTGGGGCACCAGGGTGGCTCAGTCAGTTAAGAGTCCGACTTGGGCTCAGGTCATGATCTCAAGGTCTGTGATTTCGAGCCCATTTTGTGTCGGGCTGTGTGCTGACAGCTCACAGCCTGGAGCCTGCTCCGGATTCTGTCTCCCTCTCTCTCTGTCCCTCCCCAGCTCATGCTCTGTCTCTCTCTCTCTCTCAAAATTAAACATTAAAAATTTTTTAAACAAAAAACAAAAGAACTTCAGTTGACACAGCCTCTTGAAGTAATGGATTCTGTATTTTAATGGATGCTATATAAAGAGCTATTTTTGTTGTTGTTGTTGGGAAGATTGTTAGGCTTCAGGAATGTTACCTGTTTCTATTTTTTTCCAGACTTGAGAAAATAATGAATGATTATTCCTCATGAGTTTAAGACTTCCACTTTTTTTTTTTTTTTTGCAAATGGAATCTTTTTCATTTTTACCACCACACATAATTCTCTCTGCCCTTGATCATTTTTAATGTCCTCTGCTGGATCTTTTCTAGAGCTATTGTATCTTTGAAAAGCAGAGACCAGAGCCCCATGAAATATTCATCATATAAAGTATTCCAGGACCAGGCGCTTCTTCAATTACAGTCACCTCTCTTCTCTACAACAATCCCCAGACCTATTTCAATCATTTCCCCTGACACATCTCCCAGACCTGTACTTGCCAGAGACTGAACCTCATTTGAGAATCCATGGCTGGTCCCTCCATCTCCACATGAACTCAATGCAACCGAAACAAAACCCACCCTTGAGACCATAAACTTTCCTCCGTCAAATATTAGAGTTTGAGAATGTGCCAGACATTGTGCTAAGTATGTAGAGGTAGGGATAGGAGGTGGTTTCAAATATTAGTAAGCAGTAGCCCTTAAGAAACATACAGTCTCACAGGAGAGACATACGAATTAAAAATTATATATCTAGGGGCTCAGTCGGTAGAGCATGCGACTCTTGATCTTGGGGACATGAACTCAAGCCCCATATTGGACTGAGAGCTTACTTTATTTATTTATTTATTAACTTATTATTTTTAATGTTTATTTATTTTTGAGAAGGGGGGCAGATAGAGAGGGGGACAGAGGATCCAAAGTGGGCTCCTAGCTGACAGCAGAGAGCCTGATGCCGGGCTTTAACTCACCAACCATGAGATGATGACCGGAGCCAAAGTCGGATACAACCGACTGACCCACCCAGGTGCCCCAATATAATTTTTGTAAGCTTAAAAAAGCAAGTAAGCCACCTGGGTGGTTCAGTCGGTTAATGCCCTGACTTTGGCTCAGATCATGATCTCACGGTTTGTAAGTCTGAGCCCAAATCTGGCTCTGTGCTGACAGCTCAGAGCCTGGAACCTGCTTCGGATTCTCTGTCTCCCTCTCTCTCTGCCCCTCTCCTGCTCGTACTCTCTCTCTCTCTCTCTCGCTCTCGCTCTCGCTCTCGCTCTCTCTGTCTCTCAAAAATAAATAAACATTTAAATATATATATTTAAAAAAATTATATATCTAGGGGCACCTGGTTGGCTCACTCAGTTAATGTCTGACTTTTACTTTTGGTTCAGGTCATGATCTCACAGTTTTGTGGGTTCAAGTTTTGTGCTGGCAGCTCAGAGCCTGCTTGGGATTGTCTCTCTCTCTCTCTGCCACACCCCCATACTCATACTGTCTCTGTCTCTCTCAAAATAAATCAAAAAACTTAAAAAAAGTTTTTAATTAAAAAAATTATATCTCTATATGTAAATGTTATGGGGTTCAAGTCACCTCTAGGAAGTTGTGCTCCTTTCCTATCGCTGCTATGACAGATTACCACACATTTAGTGGCTTAATTCAACACAAATGTGTTCTCTTTCTGTCTCTCTCTCTCTCTCTATTTTTTTTAATTTTATTTAAATCCAAGCTAATTAACATATAGTGTAGTACTGGTCTCAGGAGTAGAATTTAGTGATTCATCACTTACATATGACACCCAGTGCTCATCCCAACAAGTGTCCTCCTTAATGCCCATCACACATTTACCCCACCACTCCCCCACCTACCTCCCCTCCAGCAACCCTCAGTTTGTTCTCTGTATTTAAGAGTCTCTTACATGGCACAAAAACAGACACTCAGATCAATGGAACAGAACAGAGAACCCAGAAATGGACCCACAAATGTATGGCCAACTCATCTCTGACAAAGCAGGAAAGAATATCCAATGGAATAAAGACAGTCTCTTCAGCAAGTGTTGCTGGGAAAACTGGACAGTGACATGCAGAAAAATAAACCTGGACCACTTCTTACACCGTACACAAAAAATCAAAATGGATAAAAGCCTTAAATGTAAGACAGGAAGCAATCAAAATGCTAGACAAGAAAGCAGGCAGAAACCTCTTTGACCTTGGCTGCAGCAACTTCTTACTCAACATGTCTCTAGAGGCAAGGGAAACAAAAGCAAAAATAAACTATTGGGACCTCATCAAAATAGAAAGCTTCTGCACAGCAAAGGAAAAAATCAACAAAACTAAAAGGCAACCGACGGAATGGAATATCAGATAAAGGGGTTAGTATCTAAAATCTATAAAGAACTTATCAAACTAGGGGCGCCTGGGTGGCTCAGTCGGTTGGGTGTCCGACTTCAGCTCAGGTCATGCTCTCACGGTTCGTGAGTTCGAGCCCCGCGTTGGGCTCTGTGCTGACAGCTCGGAGCCTAGAGCCTGCGTCGGATTCTGTGTCTTCCTCTCTCTCTCTGCCCCTCCCCGACTCATGCTCTGTCTCTCTCTCCCTCTCAAAAATAAATAAACATTAAAAAATAAAAAAATAAAAAAAAAAGAACTTATCAAACTCAACACCCAAAAAAAAAAATAATCCACTAAAGAAATGACAAAAGACATGAATAGACACTTCTCCAAAGAAGACATCCAGATGGCCAACCGACACATGAAAAAATGCTCATCATCAGGGAAATACAAATCAAAACCACAATGAGATACTACTCACACCTGTCAGAATGGCTAACATTAACAACTCAGGCAACAACAGACATTGGTGAAGATGCGGAGAAAGAGGATCTCTTTTGCACTGCTGCTGGGAATACAAACTGGTGCAGCCACACTGGAAAACAGTATGGAGGTTCCTCAAAAAACTAAAAATAGAACTACCCTACAACCCAGCAATTGCACTACTAGGTATTTATCCAAGGGATACAGATATGCTGTTTCGAAGGTGCACATGCACCCCAATGTTTATAGCAGCACTATCAATAATAGCCAAAGTATGGAAAGAGCCCAAATGTCCATCGATGAATGAATGGATAAAGAAGATGTGGTATATATATACACATATATATATGTGTACATAAGGGAAGGGAAGCAAAAATAACATAAAAATAGAGAGGGGGGACAAAACATAACAGACCCTTAAATATAGAGAACAGAGGGCTGCTGGAGGGGTTATGGGAGGGGGGGATGGGCTAAATGGGTAAGGGGAATTAAGGAATAACTAACTTGGATATAAATTAAAAAATAAATAAATTATTTTTAAAAAAGAAACTAAAAAAAGTCTCTTATGGTTTGCCTCCCTCTCTGTTTTAATTTTTTCCTTCCCTTCCTCTGTGTTCATCTGTTTTGTTTCTTAAGTTCCACATATGAGTGAAATCATATGATACTTATCTTTCTCTGACTGACTTACTTCACTTAGTATAATACACTCTAGTTCCACCCATGTTATTGCAAATGGCAAGATTATATTCTTTTTGATCATAGAGTAATATTCCATTATATATATATGTATATATATATATATATATACATATATATATACCACATCTTTATCCATTTGTCAGTTGATGGACATCTGGGCTCTTTCCATAATTGGACTATTGTTGGTAGTGCTGCTATAAACATTGGGGTGCATGTGCCCCTTCATATCAGCACTCCTGTGTCCTTTGGATAAATGTAGTACAATTAAATATCTAGTAGGACTGGGTCATAGGGTAGTTCTGTTTTTAATCTTTTGAGGAACATCCATACTGTTTTCCAGAGTGGCTGCACCACAAACGTGTTCTCTTATAGTTCTGGAGGTCAGATGTCAGAAATGAGTCATTAGGACTAAAATTAAGGCGTTGACAAGACTGGTTCTTTCTGGATACTCTGCAGGTAATTCCTATCTCTTCCATCTTTTAAAGGCTGCCAGCATTCTTTATCTCACCCCAGTCTCTGCTTCCATTAGCACTTTGCCTTCTCCCTTCTCTGACTATCCTACCTTCCTCATATAAGGAATCTTGTGATTACAGGGGACTCATCTGGAAAATTTTACGTCACTTAGTCACACCTGCAATCTCCCTTTACCATGTGAAATCACATACTCGTAGGTTCCAGGGATTAGGACATAGACATCTTTGGGGAACCACCATTCAATCTATCATTGAAGTCAAATGAGCAATGTCTTGAAATAACACTTCAATATTAAGTGGTAGCAATGACTAACTTTTATTTGGCCTTTGCTCTGTACCAGACACTTTCCTAAGTACTAGACACATTATTTTTCTCCTTCAGTCTTTACACTAGCCCTTGGAGGCGGTGCTTGTTGTAAGCCCCATTTTACAGATGTGGAAAGTGAGTCTCAAGAGATTAGTAACTTACCCAACAGCCCAGCTAGCAAATACAGAAGTCAGGATTCAGATGAAGGTGTCTGACCTACAGCCTTTGCTCCAAACCACTGATAAAAAGGGAAATGAAGGAGAAGGGCATTCCTGGACAAGAAAACAGTATCTTAAAAAGCCCAGAAGCTTGCAAGAGCTTGCACATTATAACTGTAATGAGGATGTAAAAGGAGGAATGATGGAAGACAGAAATGGGAGGGGAGATAAGGATTTGATGGTGATGGACTCCATGGTGGGTGGCAGGGTCCTGTGACTAATGGTCAACCATTAAAGGGTTTTATTCTTTATTTTATTTATTTAGAAAATCATTTTTTAAGGGTGCCTGTGTGGCTCAGTTGGTAAAGCGTCCGACTTCAGCTCAGGTCATGATCTCATGGTCAGTGAGTTTGAGCCCCGCATCGGGTTCTGTGTGGTCATCTCAGAGCCTGGAGCCTGATTCAGGTTCTGTGTCTCCCTCTCTCTCTGCCCCTCCTCTCCTCACACCCTGTTTCTCTCTGTCTCTGAAAAATAAATAAACCTTTAAAAAAAAAAGAAAGAAAATCATTTTTTAAAGTTTATTTACTTGCTTTTGAGAGACAGAGAGAGCAGGGGAGGGGCAGAAAGATAGAATCTCAAGCAGGCTCCACACTGTCAGCCTGGAGCCCAACATGGGGCTCGAACCCACAAACCGTGAGATCATGCCGTGAGCTCAAATTAAGAGTCAGATGCTTAACCACTGAGCCACTCTAGGTGCCCGTGATGGACTTTAGAAAGGAGAATAACTTGATCAGATAGTTGTTTGAGAAAGATAACTGTGGCCTCATTTTCATTTTGGAAGTAAATGGCAGAGGTGTGAATATAGCAACAAGGAGACCTGCTGTGAGGTTTTTCAAAGATTCCAAATAAGCAATGGTGGAAGCCTGAACTAGAGCCTGAGGAGTGGGAATGGAGAGGAAGGCCAGACTGCAGCGTCGAAGAAGGGGCAGAATCTATTGGGCCTTGCTGACTAATCAAGGTGAGTGTGAGGCAGGTAAGGAAGGCGGAGTTAAGGATGTCTCAAGTTTCTGTCATGGGCAACTGGTGTCAGTAATTGGGATGAGTAATAGAACTTGGGAGTATTAAGACTGTATAGAAAACCCTCTACTTATATTAATAAAGTAATTCTCCACCACCTGAGAAACTCAACATTAATGATGCCAGTTACTCGGGTCCAATAGCCCACAGTGTCTCTACATCCTAGCCACCTGGTCTCATCCTGTTACCACAACCTAATGGAACTGACGATGGTGGTGTCAACAAATCAAACTGCCTACCAACCATAACATATTTAAAACCTGTGTAATCTTGCTCTGTCGCTGAGAAGATATTCTAAGAGGACTTTTAAAAACATAAAGCCTTTTCTCTCTTCTCTGGGAAGGTTTGGGCTAACTGAGGATGAGACAAACACCACATGAAATAATGAACAAAATTACGAGAGATTTATAATTAAGCGCTAAATTATGAACTACATTCTATTCAGAGGAAAGTGATATATGCTATCAGCTCCCTCTGAGCTGTCAGCACAGAGCCAGACGTGGGGCTCGAATTTATGAACCGCGAGATCGTGACCTGAGCCGAAGTCAGATGCTAACTGACTGAGCCACCCAGGCGCCCCAAAGATATTAATTTTTATTGAGTATCTACTACCAAACCACCACCCTAAGAAGTATTGTCCCATTTTCCAGGGAAGGGAAAGGAATTTCCTCAAGTCACACATTTACTTATGGGGCAGACCCAGGGCATGAACTCAGGAGAGACTGTCTCAGAGGGGGCGCTCTGGGAAGGCACAGCAGAAGCTAAGACTGTAAGGCACACGGGGACTGGTTTGGACAGGCTGACGGGTGTGGCAGAGCAGGGAGAGTCACATGAGGAAAACCAGGAAGGCAGAACTTGGCACAAGTTGTTAGTTATGCCAGAGAGGAGACATTCTGACTGGAGACTTTCAGTTCGCCCACCACTGCTGGGTGTTTTAAGCATTTCAGTTTGGCAGTAAACATAAAAAGTTTAGTTACAGAGGCGTAAGCCTGGAATACTCAGTGACGGGCTCACTGCCATGAATAATTGTGACAAAACAACAGCTGTTACGAGATCATGAGGCAGCGAGCCCCACCTCAGTACACTTGTGTCCCACCTAAGGACTTTCCAAAGTTCGGGGAAACCAGGCCAGCTGAGCGTTCAAATCGCCACTCCCATCACACTCCAGGTATGTATTTTATTGGCGAGAATGATGACTAACTAGTGGGCTGACTTACATGCAAGTTCCTACTTGGCCTTTTTCCTGTCAGCAAAATTTACTACTGTCTTCTAACTCTCCTCCTATTTCAGTATTAAAAATTGTTACTCTCCCAGCAGTAAAGCACATCCAGCCAAGTGACAAGCAAAGAAATGTTAAGGAGAAGTACACAGACAATATGGGCTGGACTTTACCAGGAAGAACAAGAGCACATACTGGCCAGGAAGTGTTGCAAGGAAGGAATTTTCTAGAGCCTTATGCAAACCTCAGTTATTATCCTGGGCAATGTTGCAATTTCACTTCTGGTTTATATTAACTAGTACTAGAAATACATAAGGAATGACCTAATTCTTTTCCTTTCATTAGAACTCTACACTGGTAGGCTGCTTCACTTACTAATTTAAAAAAATCAACATTGAGTATCCCTTTGACCTCAACCCTGATTTAAGTTTTGAAATATGTCATTACAATATTTAATTAATATGGATTCCTTTTTTTTAGCATTTATTCATTTTTGATAGATAGAGACAGAGCATGAGTGGGGTAGGGGCAGACAGAGAGGGAGACACAGAATCCAAAGCAGGCTCCAGGCTCTGAGCTGTGAGCACAGAGCCTGACACGGGGCTCGAACTCACAAACCATGAGATCATGACCTGAGCTGAAGTCGGATGCTCAACCGACTGAGCCACCAAGGCACCCCAAATATTGATTCCTTTTAAAAAGTTTTTTGAGATGTAATGTTACATTCCATGAAATGCACCCATTTTCAGTGTACAATTTAATAACTTTTAGTATGTTGACAGAGTCGTGCAAATATCACCACAATAAGAATTCATTTTTGAGCTTTTTTTTTTTGAAGATGTTTTTTAAGTTCATTTATTTTGAGGGAGAGAGCCTGCATGAGCAGGGGAGGGGAAAGAGAGAGGGAGAGGGAGAGAGAGAGAGAGAGAGGGAGAGAGGGAGAGAGAGACAGACAGAGGAATCCCAAGCAGGCTCTGCACTGTCTGCTTGGAGCCCAACATGGGGCTCAATCTCACAAATGGGAGATCATGACCTGAGCTGAAATTATGAGTAGGATGCTCAACTGACTGAGCCACCCAGGCAGGTTCCCCTGAAGATTTTCTTTTTAAGTAATCTTTGCACCCAGTGTGGGGTTCGAATTCACAACCCTGGGATCAAGAGTCATGTGTCCCTATTATATGCTCTTGAAAATTATCTACTGAAAAATTCAAATAAAAAAACAAGCTCAGGGGCACCTGGCTAGCTCAGTCCGTAGCGCACATGACTCTTGATCTCAGGGTTGTGGGTTTGAGGCCCATGTTGACTGTAGAGATTACTTAAAAATAAAATCTGTAATGGGTTCCTGACTGGCTCAGTCAGTAAAGCACATGACTCTTTTGATTTCAGGGTTGTGAGTTCAGTCCCGTGTTGGCTGTAGCAATTACTCAAAAATAATAATAATAATAATAATAATAATAATAATAATAAATGAAATCTTTTTTTATTTTACAAAATTTTTTAAGTGGGCTCCATGCCCAACATAGGGTTTGAACCCACGACTCTGAGATCAAGAGTCACATGCTCTACTGACTGAGCCAGTCAGGCACCCCCTAAAATAAAATCTTTAAAAAAAAATAATTTTCAAGAGTAAATGATAAGCCACAAAAAGGTTTGTATTCCAAGTTATTAATTAAACTTATTATCCAGTTTTACTTGAGTGGCCAGGGGTCTCTCACACTGCTCTTTCAGAAACCTGTGTTTGGAGAAACAGTGTGTCCAGATAATATGATTTATTGTTATAGCACATTCTGTAGTTTGACTACTACTTGATGTCCCTGAAGTAAATGAGCACTGAGTAAGGAGGGGACTATGCCCTCACATACGGTAGCTAGCAACCAAGGGACTCTTAAAGTTACTAATGAGTTCATTTGGAGATCCAAAGAATCAGCTATTTTTAATGATTCTTGATAGCACACAAGGGAAGGCCCCTCATGGATCAACAATGTCAAGTATTTCTACTTTTGCTTTCAGCCCTGATTCTAATTCCCTCCACTCACCCACCTCTCTCACTGTGACCTTGAAGTATAAAACAAATCTCTTTCCAGTTTTTCCCTTTCCCACATGGATCTCTATGACCTTGATTTTGGCTTTATTTGGTTTGCTTTCCTTTCATGCTTGAAATGATTCTTTATCCACTTTCTCTGTCAAAAGTCATCTTTATTGCTGTCTCCCCTCTCTTCACAATCTATTCTGACAGCATATACTGAAAGTTTTGCTTATACTCAGAAATTTAAAACTTGGTGTGAGGAGTTTCTGAACTCTATGGTTCTGTAGTTAGCTCTTTCAGGATTTTGCATTCAAAATCTCACTCTTAAGCTTCCCACTCTCACCATCACCTCCTACTGCCATCTGAGCTCTGACTTCAATAATTCTTCCTTATTCCAATGGATGTATGGTCCATTGATCCTAGAACCATTTCACTGTCCACAATGGCCTCATGTCTGTCCTTAACCAGCTTCTATCCATGATTCATTACTACCTACACCTGACCCTCCTTCAAACTTGCCTGGCAAAACCTAAACCCATGGCAAAAAATTGTCCACCTTTGCACCAAAAAGAACCAGCACTTTCAAGACCTTGGTTTTAGCCCTTACAACTCATTTATGCACTTGACCATGGCAAGAGGAAAACAGCCAATCATGTGGAGTGGCTCACATCAAATTATGACCACTAACCCCAAGGGTGCCTTTAGTGCTGCCTGACAATCCTATCATATTTCCCTAAATAGTTCACTTTCCACTCACCAAGACAACTGTTTCACACCTTCTCTTCTCTCCTCAAACCTCACACAGCTGATGACCCGATCTCCCATTTTCCTAAGAGAAGCAACCAGAAAAAAATGTCTTCCATGTGCTCTGATCACCAACCGCATTTATCATATTCTCTGCCTTCCCACATGGTGTCACAGATAAACTATCTAAGCTCCTGTCCAAGGTCATCATCTCCACTTGGACACTAGATCCAATTTTCTCTCATCTACTCAAAGACATTGCTACACAATTATCCCTCTCTCCTGAATAGTCAAATTGTCCTCTCCACTAGATCATTGCCATCACCCTATCAATATATTCTAAAATATCCTTATCTTAACACAGGACAGCATTTATCTTTCAACTCCACATCTCCCTCTTGGCTATTACCTTATCTCTCTGCTTTCTTGTAAACAAAACTTAAAAACAGTGTCTATACACACTGTCTCCACTAACTCTCTCTCTCATTCCCTTTTGAATCTATTCCAATCATGTTTTCACCACAACCATAACTTTTGTCAAGGTCACCTGCGAAGTCCATGTTGTTAAATCCTGTGGTCATTCTGAGTCCTCATCTTACCTGACCCCCTAGCAACATTTGCACAGCTGATCTTTCTCTCCTCCTTCAAACACTTTCTTCACTTGGCTTCCAAGAGAACACCCTTACTTCTCCTCCTGTCTCACTGGCTGCTCCTACTCCATCCCTTTGGCTAGTTCCTGCTCATCTGCCTGACCTCTATGGATGGAGTGAGTGCCTCAAGGGTTAGTTCTTGGAACCTTCTCTCTTCTCTATATTCTACCCCCACCCTGACGATCTTAGGCAGCCTGTACCTTTAAATACTGTCACTAAGCTGATGATGATTCCTAAATGTACATCTCCAGACAGATCACTCCCTTGAACTCCAGATCCATATATTCAATTGCCTATTTGAATCTCCAATGTATATTCTTAAGCACATTAAGTGTATATGTGCAAAAGAGAATGCATGTACATGATTCCGCCTGCCCTAAAGCTATATCCCCTTACAGTCTTCTCCATCTTAGCAAATAGCTTATCAGCTGCACTGCCGAAACCTTTGGTTTTACCGTGATTCCTCCCTATCTCTCACACTCTTATGTTCAAGCTGTTGACAAAATCGGCTAGCTTTGGCCTCAAAATATATCCAGAGTTTCACCACTTTCATCACCATTATCATTATTCCCCTAGGCCAGGATTCTGTCACCTCTTGCCTGCACTATGGCAGCTGCCTCCTAATTGATCTTGCTTCCAACTTAGACTCTCTATAACCTTATAGCCACAGCAACAGAGAGATTCTGATCGCGTCCCTCCTCAGCTTAAAACATTCCAAGACTGCACTGGTTTCCTATCTCAAAGAAAAATCTCCCATCAGAGTCTTTACATGAACTTCAAGCCCTATACAATCTCATTCCCCTTATCTCTCTGACCTCATCTTTTACCATTCTCCTCCTTACTGTGTTCCAGCCACATCTGCTTCCTTGCTATTTCTCAAAGCCACACTCAACCACTGTTTCAAAGCCTCTGCACTTTTCCCTCTCTTTTTTGGCAAGGGTCCTTCTTTTATAAGGTTCTGGTCCACCCTCCCCCTTCTCTTCTCCCCTTGTTCCTTCCATTTCCCAAATATCTTCATGAGTTGCTCCCTCATTTCCTTGAGTTCTCAACTCAGATGTTGCCTTTCAGTGAGACTTTCTTTGATCACCGTATTCAAAACAGCAAAAGCCAAAATTCAAAACTCTGATTCTTTGCCCTTTCTATTCCTCTTCCCCATAGAACTTATTACCATCTAGTGTACTACATATGTTGTCAAAGTTTACTTATTTATTTTGAGAGAGAGAGAGAGAGAGCATGAACAGGGGAGAGGCAGAGAGAAGGAAAGAGAGAGAGAAAGAACCCCAAGATGTAAGGCTCGAACTCACGAACTATGAGATCATGAACTGAGCTGAAACTGAAGAGTCAGAGGCTTAACTGACCGAGCCACCCAGGCGCTCCTGGTGCACTACATATTTATTTGCTTATTTTTCACAGTACCTCTCTCTCCACAGAAACTTAAGTCTCATCCAAACAATAAATATTTATTGGATGGATTAACAAACTGAATATTTATTGAATAGCTACTATGTGCCTATTTTAGACACTGGTGGTATAACAGTGAACAAAAAATGACATGGTCCCTGCCCTCAAGCAGCTTGTATTTTAGTGCTAGAGACAAACAATGGACAAATGAACAATATCGATGTGGCAGGACGTTTTTACCGCAATACCCAGGATTCGTGGTCTCGCCACTTCGAAGAATGAAGAGGTGGACACAAAATGAGCAGCAGGCAAAAGTTTATTAGAATAGAAGATTAGAAAGTAGTAGAAGGAAAGCTCTTTCATTGAAAAGTGAATACCTAACGACTAAAGGCAAGGGTCCTTCTTTTATAAGGTTCTGGTCCGCCCTCCCCCTTCTCTTCCCCCTTGTTCCTTCTCAGGTTCTATCCTTATTGGCTTGACAGCTAGTGTTGGGTTGTCCATTCCCGACTGGCTCATTTCCATTGTATGAGGGGTGGTCTATGGCCATGCTTGGGTCTTTTGTCAAATTCCTGAGGGAAAACCTGAGGGGAGGTAGGTGGTTTCTGTTAAGAGGAACCTGACACCTGAGGGGGTTTGCTGTGGTCAGACACTCCCAGCTTTGTTCCAAAATATGTGTTTTTCCACACCAGGGACCTCAGGCCCTCATCTTTCCCTCTCTGCCTATTTTATCCTATCTTTCCCTATTATAGTGATAAGTGCTATGAAGAAAATAAATCATTTAAAAGGATAGAGAGCAGTGAGAGTATCATTTTAGATGGCATGTGAGGGAAATTCTAAGGCAGCACTTGGCAAGAACCTTGAATAACATACAAGAGGGAGCCCTGCAGAGGTCAGAGGGAGAGAATCCAGCAAGTACAGAGCTCCTGAGGCCAGGCCAGCTTGGCATGACCAAGGAAAAGCAAAGCCAGAGTATGGGGAGAGAGCAGGACAGGGTACAAACGGTAAGACTGGTAGGCAGAGGTTGCAGTAAGAACTTGGGATTTTTCTGTGACAATATGGGAAGCCGTTGGAGCGTTTTGAGCAGGGCAGCAGTAGGATCTGATTCACATTTTAAAGGCCTGCTTTGGTGCTGTGTGGAGAGCAGCCTCTGGAAGGGTGAGGCAGGGCAAAGGGAGACCCCTTAGGAGGTCACCCAGGTATTCAGTGAGCACGGAAGTGGTGATAGCAACGAAGGTGGAAGAAACAGTCAGATTTGAATACATATGTATCACAGATTGGATGTGCTGATGAATTAGATGTGAAATGGGAGAGAAAAAGATCAAATGATTATCCAAGGTTTTGACCTGGGCCCCTGGGGCATATCCTTTACCAAGTTGGGGAACCTTTGGAGGAACAGGTTTGGGGAAGATGGTGTTTAAATCGAGATGACCCAGGGAGTGGAATATAGAGAAATCTGAAGACTGGACCCTGGCACACTAAGGAAAATGAGGAGGAAGAGACAAGAGACAAGGAGGGATGCAAAAGACATAGGACAGAGTAGAGTCCTGGAACCAAATGAGGGGTGGCAAGGAGGTGTTTCCAGTGAGAGGGAATGAGGGGCGGTTGGCTGGCTCAGTTCATAGAACATGTGACTCTTGATCTCAGGATTGTGAGTTTGAGCCACACATGGGGTGTAGAGATTACTTAAACCTAAAATCAAAAAAAAAAGAAAAAAAGAGGAACTGATAAATTGGGTCTAATGCGATTGAGGACTGAAACGTGATCATTGGATTTGACAATGAGGAAGTCATCAAAGAAATAGTGTCAGCGGAGTGGTGGGTGAGCAGAAAGCCTGATGATGGTGGGTCAGAATGGATCTGAGGGACTCAGAATCAAGTAGTACTAACAAGAGGCCTTGGGCAAATAGTTAAACCTCTCTGCTATCAGCTTTCTCGTCTGCTAAGGGAAATAGTAACTCCTTGCTCAGAAAATGTGGTATAAATTAATAAGAATTCAGAAATTTTTGAACTGTATGCAAAATCAACCTAAATGTTTTAATGTTATGTTTAATGATACATGTTTTTAAAAATGGGAAACAAATATATATTAAAGCCCTACTATAACACGCACTTTGCATGTTTTTAAAAACATTTTTTTAAGTAATCTCTACACCCAACATGGGGCTCGAATTCATGACGCCAAGGTCAAGGGTCACATGCTCCATCAACTGAGACAGGCAGGTGCCCTGCACTTGGCATGTTTGATCTTATTTAATTTTGATTAATCCAAATATAAACATGCTATATAAAAAGACCGAATAGTGCAGCTCTTCCTGCCCATTGGTCTTGTCCCTGTGCTAATTTAATAAAAACACCTTTTTCGGGGCCATTGGGTGGCTCAGTGGGTTGAGCGTCCAACTCTTGATTTTGGCTCAGGTCCTGATCCCAGGGTCATGAGATGGAGCCCCAAGTTGGATGCTGCGCTGAGTGTGAGCCTGCTTAAGATTCCCTCTCGCTCTCTCTCTCTCTCTCAAATAAAAAAGTTTAAAAAAACACCTTTTTGCACTAAAAAAATTAAAAACTAAAAATTAAGACCAGAAAGAAGTAACAGAGGAAATGTCTCATTTAATGTTCTTCATGTGATCCTGAACACTTCATTTTATTTAATCATTGAAATGCTCAAAATCTTTCTAAAAGGATTTACATCGGACTGTAATCTGGATCTTTGATATTCATTTTAGAGAAAGTAAACACCCACTTAGTAACATTTTCAGATATGACGAACTTGTGGAAGTTTGTTCTTCAAAACCAAACAAAACAAGCTAGGGGTTCTTTTCTAAAGACATGTTAACCAGTCTAGCTACATACACATCTCCCTAGTATCAATTTGTACAACTCGTATTCCTTTCTGTGATTCTGTTGGGTTTTGCCCTGTTCCTTTGTAACACTGTGCTTCCTAGTAAAAGCTCCTTCCTCAGCCTCAGGGCCTTTTCCCCTGCCTTTTCTGACAAGGAGTGGCCCACCCGCCCCAGCCTCTACCTTCCAAAACCACCCTTTTCCTTTCTCAGGGTTTAGACACAGTGCTTTATTTTTAAAGAACATCCTTCTCCAACACAGACTTGGGAAGGAAACTACTCCAAATTGGGAAGAGGGTTTTCATCAAAGAAAGATCTAAAAAGCACTGTCTTAAAGGTTTTATTTTTAAGTAATCTGTATGCACAACATGGGGCTTGAATTTACAACTCCGAGATCAAAAGTCACATGCTCAAGGGACGCCTGGGTGGCTCAGTTGGTTGAGTATCTGACGTCAGCTCAGGTCATGATCTTACTGTTGGTGGGTTTGAGCCCCGCATTGGGCCTTGTGCTGACAGCTCAGAGCCTGGAGCCTGTTTCTGATTCTGTGTCTCCCTCTCTCTCTGCCCCTCTCCCACTCCCACTCTGTCTCTCTCTCTCAGAAATAATAAACATTAAAAAAAATTTTTTTTAAGTCACATGCTCTATAGACTGAGCCAGCCAGGCACCCCTAAAAGACATTGTTTCAATTCTGCATACTTTTGAGTACAAATGTGTACTTTTGTTCCAGAATGGATATTTTTGAGCAAAAATACCAAACCTTGGGCACCTGGGTGGCACAGTCAGTTAAGCATCTGATTCTTGGTTTCAGCTCAGGTCATGATCTCACAGTTCGTGTGATAGAGCCCTATGTCGAGCTCTTCTCTCTCTCTTCCCCCACCCCCCCATAAAATTAAATAAATAAATTTAAAAATACTAAACCTCTTCTCCCTGCTGCTTCTGAACCTCTGTCTTCCTTGTCCAACACCCTTTCACCATTTGGCCTCGCTCCCAGACAAGGGCACCCTCCTAGACAGGGCAGTTTTAGAGGTGGGAAATCAGGCATGCTGAGGGTAGACTATTTGAGTTCAGCCTTACACATTGTACAGTGTGGTGGGAAATATACTGGCCTGGACACCAAGTGATCCAGCTTCTAATTCCAGCCCCATTGGGGGCCTCCGGCACATCACGTGTTTATCCAGGGCTTTAGTGGCCCTGTGTGGAGAACATGGACCAGAAGTGCTGTCGGGTTCTTGCTATCCCTGCTCCTCAGATGAGGACACTAAGGCATGGAGATGGGAAGGTATCGTGATAGATTCCTCTGAGGGTGTCAGAAAAGAGTAGACACTGAGGATTAATTCATTGTTTGATTTCTCTTGGCAAAACAGTGTAAGGAAGAAAAATAGCATCTTAGGACAAATGAGGCTTTTCTTCTCATGAAACCAAGTACAGATGTTTCTGATTTACAATGGTTTGACTTAAAGTTTTCTTTTTTTTTTTTTTTTTAGTTTTTTTTAATGTTTATTTTTGAGAGAGAGAGAGACAGAGACAGAGTGTGAGCAGGGGAGGGGCAGAGAGAGAGGGAGACACAGAATCTGAAGCAGGTTCCAGGTTCTGAGCTGTCAGCACAGAGCCCAACATGGGGCTTGAACCCACAAACTGTGAGATCATGACCTGAGCCGAAGTTGGACACTCAACCAACTAAGCCACCCAAGCGCCCCTCAACTTAAAATTTTCAACTTGACGCTGGTGTGAAAGCTATAGTCATCCAGTAGAATCCATACTTTGAATTTTGAATTTGGGTCTTTTCCTGGATCAGCGATACATGGTATGATCCTCTCTCAAGATGGCGAGCAGAGGCAATCACGGCTCCAACCAGCCACACGATCACGAGTGTGAGCGATCAACATACTTAAAACCCTCTGTACCCACACAATCGTTCTGTTTTAACTTTCAGAACATATTCAATAAATTACACAGATACTCAACACTTTTGATAAAACAGTCTCTGTGTTTGATAATTTTGCCCAATTAGAGGCTGGACTAAGCTATGATGTGCGGCAGGTTAGTGTGTTCAAAGTGTTTTCAACTTACAATATTTCCAATGTATGAGGGTTTATTGGGACATAACACCATTGTAAGTGGAGGAAGATCTGAAATGGAAATTTCAGACATTTCTTGGAAATGCTAGTAAATAGATTTCTTGAGTCATTTTCAAGATGGTTATATCTCTTGGACCTGGGATTAATGGGTCATTTCTATTTCCTTTTTATCTTTTTATGTGTTCTCTGAGTCTTTTACTAATACATATTAGTTCTGCAATCAGAATGGGTACTTTAGGAGAAAAAAAAGAAGAAAATGGCTTTAACCGTACAAATGGAAGAGAACAGGAAAAAAACTTAAAAACTAATAATGATGAAACTGACATTTATTACATGTCATTTATTATGTATTGGACAGTAACTGGCTCATTTACTTTCTCTCAACTCTGGATAAGAAGCTATTTATTATTACTTCCATTTTGCATATAAGAAAAATGAAGCAGAGAGGGGTCAAATAACTTCAGAAGTCACAGAGCTAGCAAATTCAATTGCTGGGACTTCACTTAGGTAGTCTAACATCAGGGCCTCTTCTATTTATCACCTGCCTCATAAATGATCTAAAAATGAGGTATAATCTTGTATAACTTCAGAGAACAGATTTTTCATACTAATTACATTTTATTTAGGTTAATATTCCCTGAACACACATTAACAAAAGGCTGGAAGAAAGTGGTTTGAAACTATGGTAGATCTGTGATTTAATTTAACTCCGTGTAGACCAATGGTTGTCTATACAATTAACTCTAGCACAGAGTTGGCTTATCCACTCTGGTTTATCCACTCTGGTTTATGCCAAATCTGTGCTACAGTTGACAACATAGACAACCATTGGTCTATGCTGTGTTAAATTAAACAAGGAGACTATTAGACCTAGGTGGTTCTAATGTTTTTTGGCCTAAGTAAACCCATAAATATCTCAAGGCTTAGAAATCAAACTTGAGGACAACCAATCACAAACAGCCAATGAGTCTTTGTGAATAAGACAAATGCTTAAACTACAGCTAATCACATGATTTCTTTGCTTTGTTTCCATCTTTCCTTTGTAAGTCTTCGTAACTTCTGCTCCTAACCACTTCTGATTTGGCACTGCCTTAATCCCACTGATTTTTGCTCAAATAAACTCTGAAAAATTGTGATATGCCTCAGTTTGTCTTTTAACGGCTCTGATATCTGGCTTGTTTTACGTAGGTACCTCAAAGAAAGTTGAAAGAAGGTGATTCAAATTGCCAGGAAGAGTTTGGGAACATCCACACTGCCAATCAGTTTTTTAAAACAACATTTTTAAAAAGGCATAATCTATCCACAGAACAAGACTACATCAGCACCACAAATAATCAAGGACAAATCACACACAACGAAGGAAGTGCTCATCACTGCTACCCGTTTTGTGCACACAAGACAGTCCCTGTCTCTCAACTAGGAACGTCAGCCACTTTAGGCTTTTGAATGTTGGTCTTTCTCCTGTTGTCTTCTACCTACTGACTTTTCAATCAGCTCTCCTCCTGTGGCCGGATCCATTTCATGGCATATCACTCCCACCTCAGAAGACTGGGTCACAGGGGCGCCTGGGTGGCTCGGTCGGTTAAGCGTCTGACTTCGGCTCAGGTCATGATCTCACGGTCCGTGAGTTCGAGCCCCGCGTCGGGCTCTGTGCTGACAGCTCAGAGCCTGGAGCCTGTTTCAGATTCTGTGTCTCCCTCTCTCTCTGCTCCTCCCCTGTTCATGCTCTGTCTCTCTCTGTCTCAAAAATAAATAAACGTTAAAAAAAAAAATTAAAAAGAAGACTGGGTCACAGAAGTGATTTCAGGACTCATAAGTGAGCAGAGGACTCAAGCTCAAATATTAGCTGAATGACTGAATAATTACTATAGGTATGGTCCTCTGGACAAGCAATCTGCCTAATATCTCAGGGAAGGAAAGGCCACAGAACTGCAAGCTGTAAGAGAGATTACCTACACTAACCAAATTAGGTTCTGACTGAGGAGGGTAAAGGAGTTCAGCAGAGCGAAAGAGATCAACTACCTCCATTTTGACCTCCATCTGTACTTGGTAAGTGATTAAGTTCTTCTTTCCAGCTTGACTCTTAACTCTGGCAAAAGACCCTGCAGGCAAAGCATTTTCTAATGGGAACTGAAACTATCCCCTCAAGCAATAAGGATTACCCTGAGCCAGCAAGACTTGGGCCGTGACAGTGATCAACCAGACCTTTACTGCCCACCCATGCATGTACCCACTGACTTTTGTCCCACATTTTCCTCATATAAACCTGGGAGTATTTTCAGCACTTTGGAGACAGTCTTTGAGATGCATGAGTCCCCTGTCTTCTCAGTGTTGGCCTCACTGAAATAAATTCCTGTCTTGTTTCACCACCACTCATTTCTCTGCCTTTGGATTTTGTGAGCAGTGACTGGCCGAACCTGGTCTGTTTAGGACCCCCAGAGCTAGGTGCTCTTGCACCCCTGTACCCCGGCTACACTGATGGGTCATTTCTGGACAGTCATTGCCGCATGAGATTGGGGCTCTCTTTCTTATCTTGTCAGAGGGCCAGAAGTTTTCCAAGATGGAAGAAGACCCCTCCCCTCCCATTGTTTTCCTCCTCAGCCCTCACTTTCTGGTATACGGTGCGTGTTGTAAGTGCATAGTGGCGGATCTCTGTGTTTTTCCTTTCCAGGTGGCGTAAGTGGCAAAGAAGGTGGGAACCAATTCCTTCTAGGGAAAAGACCTGTCCATCCTGTTCTCTTTTCCTCTGGTATCTCTTCAACTTCCTGTCTTCCATGTGACCAATTTGGTAGTAATATTTGGGTTTAGGGTTAAGGAGAAGGAAGGGTCATCCTTGCCAGAGCTCCCTGCCTCAGGGTTTCGCACACAAGCCCAGCAACAATAAATTAATGCAGCCCGGATTGAAATCTAAACACTATATCTCAGAGGTGCAAAGAAAATGTTGGAGATGGAACTTTAAAATCACCAATTAAAGTATTTTACTTTTCTAATTTAACGTAGTCTCCTTCCAGGTAATAACTCCCACTAAGAGCTGTTTCTCTCCTTTTTTCTTTTTCTCCTTAAGTAGGTGTCTGGAGGGCGGTGCTTAGGTGACCTCATGCTTGCCCAGAGCCTTGCTCTTTGGATCATCACCAGCCTGTGCCGCAAGAGTGCTAGTCTGGTCTTGTCCCTGAGCTGCCAGTCAGAAGGGCTGCTCTCCTGGCTCCCAGCTCTGATGGCTGGCAGGAACTTTTCTTGCATCATCTCCCTCCTTCCCAAAATGAAATTTGTCAACACCTACTTCCCAGAGCCCTACTAGCAGAATGGCCACTGGGAAACATAATTTATGGGAGAGACAAAAACACATATATGCACCCCCAACATACCCTTTGTCACTTTATGTTGCCTCATCATTGTCTGTTGTCTGATTATCACTCTGGGAACCCTGAGGGGGAAAGAGTCTGGAATTTGGGGTTATCCCAAATACTTCATAAGGTCATGCTCTTAACAGGTAATTTCTAGTATTACTTCTACATATGGCATTCTTTCTCATTATACTCTTATACTCTCCTCATGTACCCCAGGAAAACGTTCAGGGATTTTCTGTTTTGCTTGCTGCTATAACCCCAATGTCTAAGTAGTACATGGCACAGAGTAGGTGTTCAATAAATATTTGTGGGATGAGTGAAGGGTTGATCACATCTGCTGTGGTGGATTTATCCAGGTCAGCTCTCAGAGGGGATCTTATTTCCCTTACCTCCAGGTGGTCGCAGAGCAGCACACGGAAGCTGATGTGTTGTCCACAGCGCGCGCCAGCTCAGAGGTAGTAGCTGAAGCAGTGGGGCTTGGTGAGGTCCCTCAGGAAGAGCAAGAGGGAGGACAAATGGGGCCAAGAGTAGCCCAAAAGGAGCAGTTCTCAAACTTTTAAATCTCAGAGCCCCTTTATAGTTTTAAAAATTGTTGGGGCGCCTGGGTGGCTCAGTCGGTTGGGCGGCCGACTTCGGCTCAGGTCATGATCTTGCGGTCCGTGAGTTCGAGCCCCGTGTCGGGCTCTGTGCTGACAGCTCAGAGCCTGGAGCCTGTTTCAGATTCTGTGTCTCCCTCTCTCTGACCCTCCCTGTTCACGCTCTGTCTCTCTCTGTCTCAAAAATAAGTAAACGTTAAAAAAAAAAAAAAAAAAATTGTTGAGGGCTCCCAGAAGCTCTCATGGGTTGTATCAATATTTATTGTATTAAAATTGAAACAAAACTTTTAAATATTTATTAATTTGTTTAACAAAAAAACCCACATTATGTGTTAGGATAAATTTTCATTTCATTTCATTTTCATTTACAACATAACTATCTTTGGGGCACCTGGGTGGCTCAGTCAGTTGAGCATCCAACTCTTAATTTCGACTCAGATCATGATTTCAGCATCATGTTATGGAGCCCTATGTAGGGCTCCATGCTTAATATTCTCTCTCTCCTCTGCCCCTCTCCCCTACTCATGAGTGCTCTCTAAAACAAAACAAAACAAAACAAATGAAATGAAATAAAATAAAATAAAATAAAATAAAATAAAATAAAATAAAGCTATCTTTTCCAAAGCAAAAGTCACTGAGAGGAGGGGCAGTTCTTTTTTGGCAAATTGCCTATGTCTGGCTTCACTTGATCTTAGCCAAAAGGCCGAGAAGCGATGCCTATGTCTGGCTTAATAGAAGGCAGCTGGATTTCATGTCTGCCTCTGTATTCAATCTGCTGTGATATGTTTTAGTTGAAATTCGGCCTCATACAGACACACAGTGGGAAAAGGAAGGATCTTGGGGACTGCAGGGGTTCTCTGACCACATTCTGAAAACTGCTGTCCTAAAACGAAAGGTGCTGTAGCAATAATGATGATCTCCGCTACAGAGCCTCCAGCCCTCCAGGGAGTCCAGACCCTGCTATTAGAACAGAATCCCTGTTTCTCACCCTCCTCCCACCAGCCTCTCTGCTTAGGATTGCACAATTCTTTAATAATGTATAAAATAGCTGACAGCCTTGAGCAGCAAAATTAGATAAGATATAAGTTCTTGGAGTATGCTGGTCTTGGGTAGAGGGAAGCATAACAGGCATCTCAGAAAGGGGATGAAGGAAAGAACACATGCATTCTTAGTAAGGAGAGAAAAGAGGTTATGAAGTTCAGGCGCATTTGCAAGCAAGTATGTTTCATATTTGCACCCAGTGCCTGGGCTGAAAAAAGGAAACAAACAATAAAGCTCAGCCTGCTGGGTGTGTGTGGAAGGAGCTGGTTCTCAGAGGGGGAGGAGCTGGCCTACGCAATTACATTCTACTTCAGTATCTTCTCAGGACTTGCTGGAGGGCCACAGCTTTATCCCCATTGGTTGAGGATCTCATGGAAAGATAGTAGACTCTACCAGGTACAGTTCTAAGACCAGTCAATTCTCAACACGGTGGAGTGGCCTTGCTACCACTGGTGGGAAGGCTTCAAGTAACACTTTCTGTTTATAAACCCTTCCTCCCAGGCTAATACCAGCAACCACCACCTTCACTGTGTATCTTGCTTACCTGCTTTACAGAGGGAAGGCACAGCCAACAGCTGTCACTTGCCCTCGCAGCCTCCAAATACTGCAAGTGGCCCAGCTCTACCTGGAAGGATGTATGTATGAATGTGAGTGACTCTGTACTACTGTGCCTAGAGACAAAAGCCACACCCTGGAGCCTTTTTTTTTTTTTTTTAATTTTTTTTTAACGTTTATTTATTTTTGAGACAGAGAGAGACACAGCATGAACGGGGGAGGGGCAGAGAGAGAGGGAGACACAGAATCGGAAGCAAGCTCCAGGCTCTGAGCCATCAGCCCAGAGCCCGACGCGGGGCTCGAACTCGCGGACCGCGAGATCGTGACCTGAGCTGAAGTCTGACGCTTAACCTACTGAGCCACCCAGGCGCCCCCACTGGAGCCTTTTAATAAACAGATGACAGGTCCAAACTTTGTCATTTGTTTTTTTATTTTTTATTTTTTTTAATGTTTATTTTTCAGAGAGAGAGAGAGAGAGAGCAGGGGAGGGGCAGAGAGAGAATCTCAAGCAGTGTCAAGCCTGATGTGGGGCTTGAACTCACAAACTGTGAGATCATGACCTGAGCTGAGATCAAGAGTCGGACACTTACCCAACTAAGCCACACAGGCACCCCATCTTTTGTTTTTTTAGAGAGAGAATGAGCAAAGGGGGAGGCAGAGGGAGAGAAAGAGAGAGAGAGAGAGAGAGAGAGAGAGAGAGAGAGAGACTCTCAAGCAGGCTCCATGCTCAGCATGGAGCCCAATGCAGGGCCCAGTCCTACAATCCTGGGATCGTGACCTGAACTGAAATCAAGAGTTGGATGCCCTACTGACGGAGCCACCCAAGTCCAAACTTTGTATCTGGAAATTTTCAAGGATTTTTCTTAAATACTATGAAATAAACTTACCATCTGTGCTGCACTTACTTCTATCCTGGCTTGTGACATCTTTTGCATTATTGCTCTACGTGGCTGTTTAGGTGGCCCAGGAGCATGACTGGACTGTTTAGCACAGTAATCCCCAAATCTCATACAGTCTTTGGTACACAGAAAGCACTTAAAAGTTTTTAGTTAATGAAAGGTAAGTACATTAATTCTGAAGATCTTACTATAATGTGTACCAAAAGTGTGTGCTTTCCACACATTATGCCGTTTAATTAAGATTATCTTGTAAAGCTTATCTTCTTAAGAAGGTATAAGTTCTTTGAAAGCAGGAAATGTATATTTGTGAGGTTTTTGTTTGTTTTTTTTTTTTTTTGGAAGGGGGGGCAGGCAGGGTGTGGAGGGACACAGTGAGTGTGGAGCCTGACACGGGGCTTGATATGGGACTTGATCCCATAATCCTGGGATCATGACCTGAGCCGAAATCAAGAGTCAGACACTCAACCAACCGAATCACCCAGGCGCCCCTGTTTGTGAGGTTTTTTAGATGTTTTGCATAGCAACCTATATCCACCTATCATAGGGGAGTGTTCCCCAGATCCTTCTAAAAGGCACATCTTTTATATAATGTTAAAAGCTATATTTATGTATCATTTTGCTACAGAGTAGGACCTGCTTATTTTTTTTCTCAGTCTCACTAATGGTTTTAGATAGAGAACATTATTAGTTTATGTTCTAATAATATTCCTTGTTATTCAGAAAAAATGTCAGCTAAAGGCTTGTTTTACTATCCATAATGTAACAAAATCAGACTAAACATGAAAGCATATGTTTAACATACCAGCTCTGCTTTTATCTGTTTAAAATGGAAAAGCTTCCATAGATTTTTTTTTTTTTTTTTTTTTTTTTTTTTTTTTTTTTTTTTTACCTAAAGTGGGATAGCAGTTCCTGGGAAGGAATATACAATATTTCGATGAAAAGTTTGACAGACATTAAAAAACCAAGATGAATAAATTAATAGACCAAATAGAGAAATTTCCCACGTGGAAAGAGATTTCTGTGTCTCTCCAAAAACTCACTCTACCTATTAGCTCAATGAATAAGTATTAACAAGGATTGGGATTTTTGTTATTGACGTTGTTTTATAATGCAACAGTTTTATTGAGATAAATTCGCATACCATAAAATTCACACTTTCAAAGTTTACAATTCAATGGATTTAAGCACATTTATAAAATTGTGCAACCATCACTACTATGTAAAACAATTTTTTAAAACATTTTTATTAAAACAAAAATTTTAGTGGCCTGGGTGACTCAGTCAGTTGAGCATCCAACTCTTGATTTCAGCTCAGGTCATGATCTCACAATTCATGAGATTGAGCCCTACATCAGGCTCCATGCTGAGCACAGAATCTGCTTGGGATTTTCTCTCTCCCTCTCTCTCTGCCCCTTCCTTCCTAAAATAAATAAATAAACTTAAAATTTTCTTTTAAATAAAAAATAAAACAAAAGTTTTTTGTTTCTAAAAAGAAACCCCATACCCATTAGTGGGCCCTCCACCCCCCCCCCCCCCATTCCCTCTTCCCTCAGCCCCTAGCAACTGCTAATCTACTTTTTGTCTCTATGGATTTCCCTTTTCTGGACATTTCATATAAAAGAAATATTAAACTATGGGACCTTTTGTGTCTGGTTTCTTTCACTGAACATGTTTTCAAAGTTCACCCATGTTGAACCATGTATCTGTATTTCATTCCTTTTTATGGCCAAATACTATTCCATTGTATGGATATACCACATTTTGTTGGTCCATCCCATTAATCAACAGCCATCCATTAACTGACAGACATTTGGGTTGTTTTCACTTTTTGGCTATTATAAATAATGTTGCTATGAACATTTATGTACAAGCATTTGTATGTGTGTATATAACTATATATTTTATTTCAGTTCTCTTGGGTATATACTTAAGAGTGAAATTGCTAGGTTATCAATAACCATGTTTAACATTTTGAGGAATTGACAAGCTGTTTTCCAAAGCAGCTGCACCATTTTACAATCCTACCAGTAATGTATGAGGGTCCTAATTTCTCTATATCCTCACCAACATCTGTCTTTTTATTATTATTATTATTATTATAGCAAGCCTAGTGGATGTAAAATTGTATCTCATTGTGGTTTTTAATTTGCATTTCACTAATAATTACTAATTTTAACATCTTTTCATGTGCTTATTGGCCACTTATATATCTTCTTTGGAGAATTGTCTATTCAAATCCTTTGTCCATTTTTACATTGGGTTATCTGTCTTCTTATTGTTGAGTTGTAAGAGTCCTTCACATATTCTGGATACAAGTCCCTTATCAGATATATGATTAGGAAATAATTTCTCCCATTCTGTGCATTATGTTCTGTCCTTAACTCTAAACTCTGGGCAAATAACTTCACTTTCCTCATCTAGAAAGTAAGAGGATTCAAAAGACTCACTTTAGAATTAGCTTGCATATCACTGGGAGCAGGGCCGGTGACCCAGAAGTATAAGACACCAAGAGTTTCCATGTGATTCTTCTTCTGAAATACCAACATTATTAAAAATTTGGGGATAAGCAGAATCTTAAAAGTCCAGAGGAAAGAAAAACAGTACGTGCTGAGAAAATGGAAATTTTGACTCTGTTGAGAAACTGGTGGCAACAGTATCACAGTTGTGTCAAAGTAATCAGGATGAGTGGACTCTGGAGAGATAAATTATGCCTGCCTGCCCATCAGAATGAAGGAGCTGAGCATGTGACATTGCAGCATGCCTCCAGAGCTATCTTTTTGGAAAAACAATGTTATTTTGTGGCTTTTAACTTTAGATCACTTAAAAACCATTAACTCACACAAATCAGCTCATCTTCTGTCATTATTTTATTTTATTTACTTTTATTTCTATTTTATTTATTAGATGGTATCTAGTTCTACTTCTCACTATAGTCAGTTTCAAAAAAAAATACAAAAACATCACATCCTTGATTTTCTTGATTTTTAGTGTTAGTTTTTGATCTTCCTGTTTAGAGTGTAGTACTTTTGGAAAACTATATTTTCCACACCAAACATAGATAGGTGTTTACAGACAGGAACTTGGAAGTATAATTTTTAAATGGTTAGAAGGAAAAAAATAAGGGCAAAATAATAAGGGAAATTGAGAATAACTTGAAATCACCAAAGGTTGAAACAAACAGGTCATTGATTGTCCCTGGGAACCTCCAAGATGAATTTGAGAGGACAGAAGATGACAAATAGCACTTCTACAGCTACACGTTTTGAGTCATTAGGAAGGAGCATCGGATGTTCTTAGATGCTTATTTAAAATATCGGTTCTAGTCTGTGGTGAATGTACACAAACCAAAACCTCGTGCTTTTCCTGTTTGAGAAGCCCCTGACCAAAAAATGGGAAGAGATTTAGCTTCTGCAGCCATACTTAAACCCAAAAATGTATATCTGATATGGGCCTAGCATCCAAAATATAGAAAGAACACTCACAACTCAACAACAGCAAAAGATAAACAGCTTAATTAAAAACCAGACAAAGGCCTTAAATGGACATTTATCCAAAGAAGATATACATATGGCTAATAAGCATATGAAAAGATGCTCAGCATCAATAGTCATTAGGAAAATGTAAATCAAAACCATGAGACATTGGGGGTGCCCGGCTGGCCCAGCCAAAAAAGCATGTGATTCTTGATCTCAAGGTCATAAGTTTGACCATCTTGTTGGGTGTAGAGATTACTAAAAAATAAATAAATAAAATTCTAAAAACTAAACCATATGATACCACTTCATACCCACTAGGATGGCCATAATCACAAAAACAAACAAGCAAACAAACAACAACCAGAAAACAAAGTGTTGGTGATGATGAAGAGAAATTGGAAGCCTCATACATTGCTGGTAGGAATGTAGAATGGTGCATTCACTCTGGAAAAGTTTGGTGATTCTCCAATAAACATCTGATTACCATATGACTCAGTAATTCCACTCCTAGGTATATACCCAAAAGAACAAAAACTTGTACACCAATGTTCATAGCATCACTATTCACAATAGCCAAAATGTGGGAAGTAGTAATCCAAATGTCCATCAATAAATGGATAGACCAACAAGATGTGGTATATCCATACAATGGAATAGTATTTGGCCATAAAAGGAATGAAATACTGAAACATGTTATGATATGGATAAACCTTGAAAACACGCTTAGTAAAAGAAGCCAGCCACAATAGGCCACATACTATATGATTACATTTAATGAAATGTCTAGAAAAGCCAATTCTATAGAGACAGAAAGCAGTTCAGTGGTTACCAGGAGCGATGGAAGCAGGAAATGGAGAGAGACTACTTAACGGGTAAGGATTTTCTCCCAAACTGGTCAAAATGTTCTGGAACTAGGTAGTGATAATGGTTTCACAAGACCATGAATAAATATACTGTTTCTGAATTGTATGTTTTAAAATGGTTAAAATGTTGGAGCGCCTGGGTGGCTCAGTTGGTTAGCATCTGATTCTTGATTTTGGCTGAGGTCATGAGCTTACGGTTCATGGTACTGAGCCCTGCAAAATGCAGGGCCTGCTTGGGATTCTCTCTCTCTTTCAAAATAAATAATTATGAGAAAAAATTTAAATGGCAAATTTTGTGTTATGTCTATTTTGCCACAATTTATTTTACTTTCTTTTTTTTAATTTTTTTTTGTTTTTATTTATTTTTGGGACAGAGAGACAGACCTCGAGCAGGGGAGGGGCAGAGAGAGAGGGAGACACAGAATCCGAAGCGGTCTCCAGGCTCTGAGCTGTCAGCGCAGAGCCTGACGTGGGGCTCAAACTCATGGACTGTGAGATCATGACCTGAACCGAAGGTGGACGCTCAACCGACTGAGCCACCCAGGCGCCCCAATTTTGCCACAATTTAAAAAATAACACAGGAGTGGGGGAGGGAATAAAGAAATAAAAATTAGAAATAATTCAAACTTTCAGGCACCTGGGTGGGCACAGTCAGTTAAGCATCTGACTTCAGCTCAGGTGATGCTCTCATGGTTTGTGAGTTTGAGCCCTGTGTCGGGCTCTGTGCTGACAGCTCAGAGCCTGGAGCCTGCTTTTGGATTCTGTGTCTCCCTCTCTCTCTGCCCCTCCCCCCCACTCAAAAATAAATAAACATTAAAAAAATAATGCAAATTTTCAAGGAAATGTACATTAATTTCTTGAAATAAAAATCCATAGCAAGGGGCTATTTAGTTGAAAGCACAAACAAGCAAATTACAAATTGCTTGAAGCTCCCCTCACAATTGATTGGGCCCAAAGTGGATACCAAACACAAGCTGGGTCATTCAGAGGCTTTTCTTGGGAATTTAGAAGAGGAATTCCTATGTTTGACTTGGTCACGGGATGGGAAGAAGCCTCACTGTAACAGTTACCAGTATGAATTACTGGTATGTCCCAGAGCTCTCCTCATGCTTGGTTTGTTTCCCATAGATTCCTTGAGCTTGGCATTCTTACAATAACTCTCATTTTAAAAAATACCATTTTGCCTGAGTTATTTTGTGTGGTTCCTTTGCCTTAAAACCAAACTCCTAATCCTCATACAGGAGATATTTAAGTTTTTAGGTATTTTTTAGGTATTTTAGGACATTTAGGTAATGTAATATTACCAATTGTATTAGGTTCCTACTGCTGCTATAACAAATTACTATAAATTTAGTGGCTTAAAACAACAGTAATTTATTCTCTCACAGTTCTGGGGACCAGAAGTTCAAAGAGAAGGATCGTGCTCCCTCTGAAAGCTCTCAGGGAGAATCAGTTCCTTATCTCTTCCAGCTTCTGGTGTTTGCAGGTGTTCCTTGGCTTGTGGCCATATCATAATCTCTGTCTCTGTGGTCACATTGCCTCCTCCTCTTCTGTGTGTCTGTCTTCTGTATGTCTCTTACAAGGACACTTATCATTGGATTTAAGACCCACCCACATAATTCAGGATGATGTCCTCATCTCCAGTTCTGTAACCTAGTAACATCTGTAAAAATTCTTTTCCCAAATAAGGTAACACTTACAGGTTGTAGGGATTAGAGTATGGACATATCTTGGGGCATGGGACACCATTCAACACATTCCACCAGTATATAATGTAATATATAATATAATATAATATAATAATGTCACAGTGAAACATATGCCCATTTTAAAGTCTGCTGATTCATGTTGGCAATATGTATCAGTGTTCGATATTGCTGACATTGCTCAAAACATGTTTTGAAATTTTTTATTTGGTGTTGCCCTCCGAAATTTAGTCATGATCTTTGAAAACTATAATGGCCATGGTCGAATCACCATATATTTGTACAGTGTAACAAGCACTTTCACATCCTTGGGACCTAGAATTACCCTGAAATAGTGGAGGCAGATCCAACTGGTAGAGGGTTTTGTTTTCTTCTCAACAAACTCAGTGCCTTTATTTTCCTGAAGACCAAATAGCATTTGGAGCAAACTCTGGGAAAGAGGAGGGCCACTGAAACTGGGCAAACTAAATTTTGGCATCAGAATGCCCCAGATGGTATGGTTGGAAAAGTCCAAGGCATTCTTAACTCTCTCTTCCTCCTCACTCCACATCATGTCTACCAATAAACCAAATCCTACCGTTCCATCTGGAATATTTCTCATATATCTGATTCCTTCTACTCCCACTGACTATGCCTTAGTTGCCTCAGACCCTCCTTATCTGAACCAGTAAAATATTTTCTAACTTGTCTCCTTGCCTTTCAGCTTTGAGTGTCTTGCCCCTCTCTTTCTATGCCCTCCAAAGTATACTCACCTACAGATGTTGGCCCTACTCACATACATACCTTCCAGGGTCCCCACAACACAGACAAGAAATCGTAAGTTGCTCAACAGGGCCCTGAGTGGCCCTCTCAGTATGACCTCTGTCTAATTTTACAACTTGTCTGAATTAATTTCTGTTTCCTACCCCTGCTTACCTTGCACATTCATGCCTTTATGCCTCCACTTTAACTTTAACATCCTGTCAGTTCTGCTTTTTAAAAATCTATGCATTATTTTTAAAGTAAAATAAGTACTACAAGGCCCAAAACAAAACCAGAGGGCTCCTGGACTCCCTCTGACCACCCTTGCTTCCTGTCCACTCTCTCCATCCCCCAGGAAAACTCTTTCAGCCCTCTTACCTGGTATTTAGTATTGACCTTCATACTTTAAAACAAAATGCTAATAGCAGTATATTTAGTTTTTGGCTTAAGATATAAACTGATGACTTTTTACTATGAAGATGAGATTTTAGCTCTATTATTATCCAGATCCTACCTATATACATATTTATGCAAATATTATATATGTACATTCCCCTTCCCCATCCTCCTAATGTAGTTATAGCTTGAGTTTGGAGTCTATTGGTATTTGGTGGTTTGCATGTGATTGGTTCTACTATGAATATATTCTTTCTTGTACTTTTGTTCTTCTTTGGAATTAATCATTGTCTTGTTCTTTCCTTGACTTCATTTTCTTTGCTTCATTTTCCATTTACCTAGCATTTATTCATCCCCAAGTTCTCTCTGCCAGAAGCACATCTCTTTTCAATTCCTTCAAACATATTGAGGATTCTATCAGTTTTTGTCTTTTTCTTAGAAATCCTCCCCCAGAATCTTTTGTCCTCCTGCATCAGTCTGGGCTGGCTGCTTCCCATACCACCCTGAGCTTACCTCTGCCCTCCTTCTTGAAATTCCCTTCGCTCTTCTCTTGTGTGGGAGGAGTTTCCTAGATCCCATGTCTTATTCTTCCTGGGTTTCTTCTCTTTAATGAAGTATGTCTTCTAGTAGCTTCCTGAGAAAAAGTGCACAGGGAGTAAATTTCTTGAGCTGCTCTGTATTTGAAAGATCTTTATTCTACCCTTATACTTGATTGACAGTTAGCCAGTTCAGGCTGCTGTAACGAAGTACCATAGACTGGGTGGCTTATAAGCAACAGACATTTATTTCTCACAGTTATTTGCTAAGGTTTATTTCTTCCTGGAGAGTGGAAGTCCAATCAGGGTGCCAGCCTGGTTGGGTTCTGAAGAGAACGTTCTTCTGAGTTGCAGACTACAGATTTCTCATTGTATCTTCACATGGTAAAGAACTGAGAGAGGAATCAAGCTCTCTTATGACTATTTGAAGGGCGCTATCCCATTTAGGAGGGCCTCCCAAAGGTCTCATCTCCTGATACCATCTCATTAGGAGGCAGGGATTCAATACATGCATTTTGGAGGGACACACACATTCAGGCCGTAATAGGAGACAGATGTCTAGGTTGGAATTCATTCATCCTTGATTTTTTTTTAATGTTAATTTATTTTTGAGAGAGAGGCAGAGACAGAGACAAAGCATGAGTGGTGGAGGGACACAGAGAGAGAGAGAGACACAGAATCTGAAGCAGACTCCAGGCTCTGAGCTGTCAGCAGAGAGCCCAATGTGGGGCTTGAACCTAAGAACTGTGAGATCATGACCTGAGCCAAAGTCGGATGCTTAACTGACTGAGCCACCCATGTGTCCCTATTTTTCCTTGATTTTTGAAGTCATTGTTCCATTGCCTTCGAACTTTAAGCTGGTATTTTTTAGATACTGTTCCAATTCTGAGGCTTTGTACATGCCCTATTTCTCCCATAAAAAGATTTTAATAATCATGTCCTTTAACAAATTATTATTATTACCTTATTACCTTACTTGGTGTAGGCCAATTTTCATCCATTATGTTGAGCACTCAGTGGGCCATTTCAATCAGCAGACTCATGTTCTTCAGTTCTGGGAAATCAGTGTGGTTTATTTCTTTTGAAACTTCTTCCTCTCCATTTTCCCTGTGTTCTCTTTCTGAAATTCTTGCTTGGAATATTGTGTCTCCTGGACAGATCCTCTAATTCTCTTTTCTGTCCTATTTTTCAAACTCTTCATCTTTAAATTTTACTTTCTGGGAGATTGCCTTAAATTTACCTTTTATTTTTTTTCACCTGGGGTTTTTATTTCTGCCATGATATATTTTTTTAATTTTTTTTTTTAACGTTTATTTTTTTTTGAGACAGAGAGAGACAGAGCATGAATGGGGAAGGGGCAGAGAGAGAGGGAGACACAGAATTGGAAGCAGGCTCCAGGCTCTGAGCCATCAGCCCAGAGCCTGATGCAGGGCTCGAACTCACGGACCGTGAGATAGTGACCTGAGCCGAAGTCGGATGCCCAACCGACTGAGCCACCCAGGCGCCCCTCTGCCATGATATTTATACCATCTTTTTTTTTTTAAGTGTATTTATTTTGAGAGAGAAAGAGAGAGCAGGGGAGGAGCAGAGAGAGGGAGAGAGAATCTCAATCCACACTGTTAGTCCAGAGCCCGACATGCGGTTCGGACTCGCAAACTGTGAGATCATGACCTGAGTCGAAACCAAAACCCAGATACTTAACCGACTGAGCCACCCAGGTGCGCCTATACCATATTGTTTTTGCTTTATGATGTACTATACTCCTAACACTCTGAGGCTATTAATTAGAGGGGCTTTTTATTCCTGTTTGTTCTCCTTGTCTTCCTGCTTGTTTCTTTGCTTGGGTCCTCAAAAATCTGGTGATCCTTGCCTGACTGCTTACATTTTAAGGCATAGCAATAAGAAGTTGACTGTAAGCTCTGTGTGCACGGCATACGTTATTGGCTAGTGGGCATTGCTATGGGATGATCTGGTCAGCTGTATCTTAAAGAACCTCCGGTGTTAGTATTTAACCTAAGTACATATATATGCATTTAACCTACTTATTTACACACACACACACGCAGAATAACTGTAATGTGCTAACTTACTAGGTAGGCCAAAAAATTACCCTCTTCTCTCCTCTGAAACCCAAAAAGCTGGTGACATCATTTTAGATCTAGCATTTATAGCAATGAGTCATATCTGGCTGTGAGTCATAATCAATATCTCGGAGAAAACTTGGCAAAACATCAACATCACAGCTTCATTCTGAGCTTCTCCATGAAGTTGGTTGTGCTTGCTCTTCAGCTCTGCAATCCAAACAGTGTTTTGGTCTTTCTCTGTACATTCAGGGCTTTTAAAAAATGATATGACTCGGGGAATGTTAGTTTTATCTTCTTGTACAAATCTTAAATTTCCAAGGATAAAATAAAGACACAGTAAAGATAAATCAGACAATGAGGATTTGACTGTTTTTATACAAATCTTAAATCTTTCTGGATGTTATAAGGACATGGGAATGTTCTTTCTTAGAAAGAATTAGCAGAACTTCATTGGCCAAATCTCATTTTTGCTTTTTATGCTCTGAGGTTACAAACAAGAAACAAACTCTACCCAGTCTCGCTCAAGTTTAAAAATCACAAGCATTTCTCTAAAACAAGTATTCATTTTGCAACCTTTTACATCACATGGCTGAAAGAGCCATAGCGTCTGAAATTCTGTGTCATATCACCCTAAGTTCAAGTAAAAATTGGGACATTGCAGTATTTTGTAAAAATGAAATAGGCTGTTTTCCCCATGGAATTTTAGCTACTTAGATGGACAGGATTGAACCGATTACTCTGGGACCTGAAAAATAAAGATGATTTAATAGGATATGTTTTAATCTACTTCCCTTAATTTATCTTAAATTTCCTGGAAATAGTTTAACTCCTATCTTCTGGAAATGTCAAACGAAATTGTCAGAAATAACCAGACTTATTAAACAAATGGATTTTCATGTTTTTGCACTGAATGAGAGTAAGAACACTTTCTATCGGGGCTTCATAGGCAAATAAAAACTTAATTTGCTGGGGGTGGTGGTTCTTTATTTTTGAGAGACAAAACAAAAATTTTAATTCTCTTGGCTTTAAAATGAAGAACATCAAAAACAGAAATCTTACTAAAAACAAACAAACAAACAAAAACTTTATTAAATCACAGCAATTATATTTTCTCCCCATACTGTCCTCTCTGGGTTTTCATGTTCTTGTTAAGGCTATCTTTTCTTTCCAAATCAATCAGATTTGAGAGTTTGGGAGCCATCTATTTTCCTCTCCCTTCTCCCTACCCCTCCTCACCCTCATCCATCCCACCTGCCTGATCTCTGGATTCAACTCATATTGTCAATCACCAGGGCTCAGGCCTTTATCTCCATGTCCACCATTCCATTTCCTTGGACTATGTTAGCCAGAGTCCTCAGGTGGCTCACAGCTAAGTTATTGCCATTTATCTCACTGCCTCCCATCTCTTTTTAGAGGAGTTTCAAGCTTAGTTGCCTAAAGAGTCAGGTGAGTAAAGGAGTGAAATGAGTTGGCTAAGCACAGGCCTTAACTGAAAGGACAGCCTCCACTCAATTGCAGCTGTTGTTTCACCAGGGATAATGGGACAGTGTCACCAGAAATCCAGCTTTCCAAGAAAAGTCAGAGATCCCCAGAGTTTCTATAGGTTCTCTCACTTCCCTTGGATTCCTGGGAATTGTAGGTACAAGAAGAGAGATGTTTGGGACCTAGAAGGTAGGTTATGAAATGTACTAGGCTGGCCAAACCTCAATGCTTGTCATGTGTACAGTCCCTGAAGTGGCCCTTAATGGTTCCTTATTCATAGGTGCCTCATCTTCCTGGCTCACCATCCTAGCCGACAGCCACCAAGAGGAGGTCTAAGAAAGTTCATTTGAACCAGGATGATGGTAATGAATCATCCAATCATCCAATCTGGACCAATCCAAACTGGACCAATCAGTTTTTCTCTCTCTCTGGAATTTGAACTTTAGATAAACAGTGAGTTAATTGGTAGTGATAGTGGATGTGGAAATACACAAAAAGCACAAACAAAGAGTAGTTGACTCATGGGAATACCAGAGCATTTAGAGTAAGGATCAACAAACATCTGCTAAAGAGTGACAAAATTACCTAGTAACTAGAGTTGCATGGGATCTTGAATAAATTTCGAGTTTCCAAACTTTATTCCTGGTCTGTTAGGCACTATATTGTTATTCCTGTGTCTCCTATGAGTTCTGGGAATGAAGGTTTTCTTTAAAAAAGGAAAGGGAGGGGCGCCTGGTGGCTCAGTCAGGTAAGTGTCCAACTTTGGCTCAGGTCATGATCTCAGGGTCCGTGGGTTTGAGCCCCGTGTTGGGCTCTGTGCTGACAGCTCAGAGCCTGGAGCCTGCTTCAGATTCTGTGTCTCTCTCTCTCTCTGCCCCTCCCCCCCCCCATCCCCTGCTCGCTCAAAATAATAAACATTAAAAAATAATTTAAAAAAATAAAAAAGGAAAGGGGGTATAATTTTACTCAAACGTTGATAAACTATAAAACGTTTGTCCCAACTGCTTTTTTCTGTGGTCCTCTGCCCTTCTCCATTTGTTATGACGTAGAACATCATTCTGGAATACTTATAAGAACACTGCTTAACTAAAAATATATCTATAGTCAATAAAAATGTGCCAATATTCCACAGAGTGAAGTCACACACACAAAACTGGTATTACATTTTTAATTACTTGATCGAGAGTAGTTGCAAGTAGGGATGGGCCTGGATGTCCCAAGTTGTTTTTTTGTTTTTTTTTTTAATTTTTTTTTTTTTTTTAACATTCATTTGTTTTTGAGACAGAGAGAGACAGAGCATGAACGGGGGAGGGGCAGAGAGAGAGGGAGACACAGAATCGGAAGCAGGCTCCAGGCTCTGAGCCATCAGCCCATAGCCCGACGCGGGGCTTGAACTCACGGACCGAGAGATCGTGACCTGAGCCGAAGTCGGACACTTAACCAACTGAGCCACCCAGGCGCCCCGGATGTCCCAAGTTTTACAAGGAGTTTAAATCATGAGAACGACAATAACTCTTGAGAGTTACAAAACACTATGGGGCAGGAATTATGCTCCAATTCCACACTTTCAATATTTAAGGGAGGGGAGATAAAATCAGAGTAACAGTAAGAACGGTAGGAAAAATTAAAAGATAAAAAGGGGAGAAAGAGATAAGAGACAAAGTAGAAGGGCTAAGATATCAAGGATAATGAAGTGATTATACAATTGATAACTGATATGACATATAAGGATTATACACACGTGGACACAATTGCAGTTTGGGTGAGGGGTTAAATTTTTAAAATTATGTTGGTAAGAAAGCTAAATTTTTTAAATAATGGAATAAATGTTTTAAAAGTTTTTTGTAGTGTTAGAATTAAGTTAGAGTTTTAAAAAGTCAATGTAGACTCATGACTTTAAAAAGAAATGTCTTCTGGGGCTCCTGGGTGTCTCCGTTGGCTGAGCATCCAACTCCTGATTTCAGCTTAGGTGATGGTCCCAGGGTCATGGGTTCGAGCCCCAAGTCAGACTCCGTGCTAAGCGTGGAGCAGCCTGCTTGGGATTCTCTCTCTTTGCCTGTGCCCCTTTCCCTGACTTGCTCTCTCTCAAAAAAGAAAAAAGAAAAAAAAAAAAGAAAAAGAAAAAGAAAAAGAAATGTCTTCCAATTTTGTCCAAAAATGGCCTAGCAGTGATATTATTCTAATCCCTATCTGTGCTCATGAAAAACAATGTCATATTTATCCTTGATACCCCAATTTTTCCACTAATCTTTTTCTTCACATAAAGGAACTAAGATTCTTTATAAAACAGTTCATTCCGTGTTTTGGGGTAGAGAAAGCTGAAGATAATCTGGAACATCGTCTTGTGTGTATGAAACAAGAATGTTTTCAAATATGCGTGGGAGAAGTGCTGAAGAGATAACAGAACCATCTTAAAAGGACTTTCACTGGCCAAGATCTAAAGATTTAATCAGGAAAGGAAAATGATTCTAGATAATTGAAACTATGTTAATCTATGAAAGTCCATGATGATTCTGCAAAGGAAAAAAGTTTACAATTTAGTAAAAAGTAGTTTGGCTATAAAAGATAGTGAATGTGATAATATAGATATGTTGCTTAAGTTGAATAAATACAGAGTTAGATGTATTGGGTTTTTAAAAAATCTAAAGCATATAATGGTTTATAAAGTGCAGGCATTCCTTTTCTCTAATTGCAACAGTAGGGAGGGATGAATACAATAAATTGGGAATCAGCCAAAAAATCCTGGAAAAAAATATAAACTATACCAACTACAGAAAGAACTGCTCCACATCATTTGTCACACATAACAACTGGGTAGAAAAGAGATCCAACAGTTTTCAGCACTAGGGTAGGAAAATGACCAAGGAGAAAGAGAATTCCATAGTGTGTTTCATGATGATAATTCACCAAATGTCTTAAAGATAACTAATTGCATAGACTCCCTCCCTGTCTTATGAAAGGTGAAAACTTTCAATGAGCTTACTAATTATAACAAATTAATGAGGCGAAATCAATTTGCAACAAATGAACAATCCAGCTCAATATATTATAGTAAGAAGAAACTGGGTTCTGTAAGGTGGCCAAATAAGGGCACTTGGGTGGCTCAGTCGGTTAAGCATCTGGACTCTTGATCTTTGCACAGATCATGATCTCCTGGTGCATGAGATCAAGCCCCACATCAGGCTCTGTGCTGACAGTGATGAGCCTGCTTGGGATTTTCTCTCTCACTCTCTCTATACATCCTCTGCTCACTCATTCACTCTCTCTCTCAAAATAAATATTTTTAAAAATGCTTTAAAAAAGGGTGGCCGAATGAAACTTAAAAAAAAAAAAAAGGCATCATTTCAGAAGCATTAGGTTGCATTCTGTGAATGGCAAGGATTTAAAAAGTTTTATATGAGGGGCGCCTGGATGGCTCAGTCAGTAAAGCGTCCAACATCAGCTTAGGTCACGATCTTGTGGTCCGTGAGTTTGAGCCCCGCGTCGGGCTCTGTGCTGACAGCTCAGAGCCTGGAGCCTGCTTGGGTTCTGTGTCTCTCTCTCTCTGCCTCTCTACCCCCCCTCTCAAAAATAAACATTAAAAAAAAATTTTTTTTTTGTTTTATATGAAAGGAAAACCAGCCAGGAGGCACAACCAAGCCTATGACCCAACTAAGATTAAGTTGGCTGAAACCCCATCTGGTCTAAATAATAGGCTTTTTCTTTTGGTTTTATATGTAGAATGAAATAGAATCACGTATCTATAGTATTGTACCCCAAGGCTGCCACTAGCCCTTTTAAGACCTTTGTATCAATAAGGAAAAGACATCTCATCCTCCAGGTAGCTCCTGGAAAGATGGCTTTTAAAAGCAAAGTGACAGCTGTATTTCAGTACTCCCTTGCCCCTTTGACCAGGCACCCTGTGCAAAGTACAACCCACATAGGCCTGCTGCCCCTGTTAGGAAGGTTTAAGAAATGAATGTGGTAAAATGGCACCTCAGAAAGGGATAAGTATAGGGATAACAAAGACATTAATTTCAACCTGTGGTAATAGTACTTTAGTAGCAATTTAAGTATCAATTTTGTCATTGTGAAATTTTGTGCATATTGTTTGCTTCTAAATATAAACCTTATAACTCTTTTCGTAAAGCTTATTTGTTTATTTTAAGAGAGAGAAAAAGAGAGAGAGAGAGAGAGAGGAAGGGGCAGAGAGAGAGGGAGAGAGAGAACCCCAAGCAGGCTCCATGTTGTCAGCACAGAGCCCTACACCTGGCTCTATCTCATGAGCCATGAGATCATGACCTGAGCTGAAATCAAGAGTCGGATGCTTAAGTGAGCCACTGAGGTGCCCCTAAACCTTATAATTCCAGTTAAACTTCAGAGTATGTTGAGAAGGTTTGTGATCAATGCTTAAATGTCAGAGAAATTTTCACTTGTTAAGTTTAAATGTTTTGATTCCCTGGTTGTGTTCAGTGGTTAGAGGAATATTATTTCACAGATATGAAAGATTAATAATTTGAGCTTATGCAAAGTATAACTTGGAGGGTTCCTCTTTTCACACAAGTGTCCCTTAGACATTTAAGATCTAAGCAATAGATAGGTAGAGGAAATGGAAATAAAGCCACAATAAGGGGGAAAGAAAAACACTAAGAGCAGGAGGAGAGAACAATAATATTCAAGGCAGAGAAAGGGAGAGAAGGACAGAAATAAAATGTAAAAGATAAAGGTAGACAGGAGAGAGAGCAGAGAAACCCAGAGGGCTCTAAAGTGTTTATGCAGGTAAACTGCTTATTTCACATATGGCTTTAACTCTTTTCCCTGCTCTTTAATAACTGGCTTACCTTTTTTTTTTTTTTTTTTTAAAGTAGGCTCTACACCCAGTGTGGCGTCCAATGTGGAACTTGAACTCATGACCTTGAGATCAAGACTGGAGCTGAAATCAAGAGTCTGACTCTCAACCAACTGAGCCACCCAGGCACCCCTCAATCGTTTATTTAAAAAAACAAACAAAACAAAACAAAAACCAAACCAAAACAAACAAACAAAAAACCCCCAAAACTTTCTCTAGAGAAACTGTTGACTTAAAAATAAAACTAAGACATGCACTGGAACAAAAGTCTTCAAGAACCCTGAGAGTCCTCCCAAAACTTGCTTTATCCTTGGAATGTCTTGCTACCTCCATGATTAGCCCTTTGGGCCCAGACAAGAGCATCTAACCTCTTCCTTTATATCATACAGCACAGATGAAAACAGGTTTGAGTATTAAAATAGGCTTTCCTAAAGGCTAAGGATCTATAGGAACTATCCACAAAGAGTGACATGAAATTCGATAATCTGGTTTACAAAACCTGGATTGCTCTCTCTGGTGATCCAGCTCCCTCTCTCTTCATGGTGGGCACCATCTTAACACCCATCACCCATGTGGCTGCATCTGCAAGGCTACCTTTCTTAAAGGACAGAATCCAGGGTCTTAGATGAGGCCTACCCTTCAGACCTCAAAAATATAAACTTACATACCACATAATAACTCCACCATTCACCCAAGAGATACACACAAATAGGTGTCTTCCATCAAGGGCCCCTATGAACTGACTACCAGTTAGCAGCCTCCTGGAGGGTAAATTATTCCCTGGGACCGTGTGATATTACCCGCAGATAAAGCCAAACCTTAGGCCTTGGGATATAGTGAAAAGAGGACTAAGCATTAAGAGTTCAAGGGATTTAGTTGCTGACTCATTTTGTGACCCTTAGGTAAGTTATTTTATCTTTAGAGCTTCATTTACATCATAGGTAAAATAGAACTTATCTCTATTCTACTTTAAAGGATTGGGGTAAGAATAAAATGAGTTAGATGAAAAAGTGCTTTGAAAAAGTATAGACTCTTACAAAAACAGAAGAAGAAATTACATCATTCCAGAGTCTCTGTAATCTTTGCCTGTTCTTCTCCACCAAATTTTGCCAGGCCATTCTCCTCACCTGATCTTGAACCCATTGTTAATTTGCAGACCGGTGGATTTGAATTAAAGGTTCTGTAGGATCTTTTACAACTCTGGAAGTACACTATTTCCTTTCATCCAGTGAATATGAGCACTTACTATGCATCGTGTTGGAAACACAAAAATGAGTAAAATCCAGCAAAAAATGATAAAACCTAGCAATCAGTAATGATGGAATGTCATATGAAAAGTTTATACAGATCTTCCTCAATTTACGAGGGGGTTAAACCATACGAATAAAGTTTTGGATGCATTATTTTAGATATTCCCTCTGTCCAACTTTGTTAACAGCCACGAAACATTTATTAAGCACTACAAAGCTGAAAAATATTGGCTAGAGGCTGTGAGGATACAGAGATGCGTAAGATTATCGTGGTGGTCTAAAAACCTACAATCTAGTCTATGGATGATGTTAAAACTTTGGTCTTGCCATCCCTGGACTGGAGTTCAAATTCTATTAACTTACTGTATGATGTTTGACAAGTACCTTTTGCCTTTCTAAGCCGGTTTCCTCTCCTACAAAGGGGTTTAAAATATAGTACCTATTCCTTAGCGTTGTCGTGAGGTTCAAATGACATAATTTATGTAAAGAACAGTTTCTGGCACAAAAGTGCTTGATAAATAGCCACAATTTTTGTGTGTGAGCTCTGTGAGGGGAGATGATGAGCGTGAGATTTCCATAACACACAGCTAGCAAAATACAGTTATGTTGCAGAGCTGTTTCACTTTCTCCTTTGAGACGCAAGGCTCCTTCTTTGCTTCCTCCTCAGTGTCCGGCACCGTTTCGTGATCCCAAACCTTCAGGTATAAAGACAGTAATATTTCCAATGCTCAATTACGTATTCCTGGGGGAATTCTTTATATACTAAGGGGACAATTTCAATCAGTAAGTCACTCCCTTAATTCTTACTCTGGTTACCTTGGCTAATGAACAGCACTGGTAGCCTGAGTAATGAAAAAAACGTAAGCCACACTTCGCCATATATAAATTAAATGTGGACCGATTGCCAAGTACGAAATACCTATAACGTTCTTTGAAATCTTAAAAAAAAATGTAATAATCTTGGGATTGAAATAAAAAATACTTCCCAAGGTCAGTGGCTGAGGAGGCATTAGTGGCCTTGATGTTTCTCGACTCTTCTCCCGCCCCCATCCCCATTTCCCAATTCAGCCTAGACCTAGCAGTGCGACCACTGCCTTCGGGGCAAGGTGCGGGGGCTAGAAAGAAGGGTGGGGGAGGTGGGGCTGAAACGGAACTTCATTGTTCGCGGGACCGACTCTTCCCGAAAGAGCCCGTTGGCAGCGCCTGCGCAATGTGCGCTCTTTGTGCGGGGCTGCAGCAAGCTGGTTGTTTGTGTGTGTCTGTTGGAGGCGGTGGAGGGAGAGTCGGAGGGGCGTGGTCTCTTCCGTCGCATTCTGATTGGGCTCTCGCAGGAAGGTGGGCGGGCACAGGGCGGAGCTTCTGATAACAACACTCGGCGCTGAGGCTGAGGCTATTTGTTGCTGCGCCGCCACCGCCCGAACCATGGTCCGCGCTCCACTCGGGCTCTTTTAGCAGCAGCCGCCGCCGCCGCCGCCCTGTGATCGCTGGCTTCACTTCCTCCTTCTCTTCTTGCTGAGCCACTTTCCTCCTAGAGCTATGACCGTCGTCTCCGTCCCACAGCGGGAGCCACTTGTCCTGGGTGGCCGTCTTGCGCCCCTGGGCTTTTCCGCCCGCGGTTACTTCGGGGCCCTGCCGATGGTGACCACGGCCCCGCCGCCTTTACCCCGGATCCCGGACCCCCGGGCACTTCCTCCCACCCTTTTCCTCCCTCACTTCTTAGGGGGAGACGGTCCCTGTCTGACTCCGCAGCCTCGCGCCCTAGCACCTCTGTCCAACTGTAGTCTAGCCACGGCGGGAGGCACCCCTCGGGCAGCACCAAAGAAGCGGCGGAAGAAGAGGGTGCGGGCCAGCCCGGCGGGGCAGCTGCCCAGCCGCTTCCATCAGTACCAGCAGCACCGGCCGAGCCTCGAGGGCGGTCGGAGCCCCGCGACGGGCCCGAGCGGAGCGCAGGAAGTCCCGGACCAGGCCGCCAATTTGGCCCCGGGTCCTGCGGCCGCAACCCAAACTGAGGAAGCGAGCCTTTTCCCTGGCCCGGTGCCGCCCGCGGTGCCCGGCCAACCCTCATTCAGAAGAGAGGTAAGGGCCGCGAGAGGGACTTGGGGACTGTTGGGGAGTTCCGGCCCTTCGATGGGTCCGGCCGAGCTCTGGAATCTGGGGCCCTGCACCGAGGGGTCGGGAAGAGGGGGGGCCGGGGTGAGGGGCGGCTGTTTACTCGGGAGGGAAGTTTCCGTGACGCCCGCTCTGTTCTAGCCCGGGGAAGAAGGGGGAGGGGGAGGCATGCGCTGGCGCTGCCGATTGGCTCCCGGAAACCAGCCAATGAGAGGAGCGGCTGCGCCCCAGCAACAGCCCCGATTTAGAAGGCTGGCTGCGTTCCAGGGGGTTTCGGTATTCGGGCGCGCGGTGGGGTGGGGGAGGGAAGGGGCCCGCGGGAGGCTGACGTCAGCGCGCGCTACGTGCGCAGCGCTCCGGCGCTCATGAAGGAGGCGAGGCTGGCTGGCAGTGGTAGGGGAAAGGGTGGGCGACCGCTTTCGGCTCCCAGACCGTCGGTAGTTCCAAGACTAGTTGGCGGTGCGCGTGCACTGTTTCACCGACCGGTTGTGGGACTTGGTGGGCCACAAGCGGCTCCATTCTGTTTGGCTTGCTTTTTTGCGATGAGAGGTGCCCCGTGTGCGGCGCCGGCCCAACTGGGGCTGTGTCCCTCGCCGGCAGACCTGCTTAGCTATACTTTTATCTTTAAAAGTTGGCAGGAGCGGTGGCAGTTCTTGCCTCTTTGAAACGATAACATTTGCTTGCTAGTCTATTAGATGAGTGGAATTGTTTACATATACTTTATACTGTACTGGGCTTTATTAATCGAAGGTAATTTTATTACTTGTGTCCAGAATGATGAAATTTTAGAAGTTATAAGATGAATTGGCGTTATGCCACCCAATTTCCGTAGTGTTGGGTTAGGATCAAAAGTTAGAGCCATTTCTTGTTAGAAGAATACTGGAGAGATATGTAGTTTCTCTCGCTGTCCCCTTGGAAAAAAGTCAAATTTGACCGCCGTGATTACTTAATTATCTTAGATTCCGGTTTTAAAATTCTGTGGCTCTGAAATATGAGTAATAATGTAAAAGTGAGCTTTTGTACGTCTTGTTTCCTGGTTACCAGTAATATTCTTTTATAGAACTGTTAAAACCAGGGAACGCTGTTGGCAGTTACTGACATGGAATGTTACCTGGTGCCCCAGCTTTCTATTTTTGTGTCCCGCTACCCTACCATATTCCAAGTGTTGGAAGGGCAGTGATCCTGATGAATTACCGTATACTTTTCCATTGGGTCGTGGCTCTCTGTAAGGATCACTTGAGTTACGAAAGTGACTAGAACTGGCGGCTAGAACTGGTGCCGCAAATTTCTTGAAGCAGTTAAACCAGGAAGTGGGGGCAGGCGGAAGCAATTTTCTGATTATGTATTTGCTATAAGTATGTATACTTGGAAAAGGTAGTGATTAGTATTTAAATTTTTATATTTAAATATTTGAAATTTTGTTTTCAGAAGTTGGGAGGTAATTTTTCTGTTAGCCATTATCAAAACACTTAATCACTTAAAATACAGTTCTTACTAATCAAATTATTCTGCAATAATTTTAAAAGGATTTGTCTAAAAGGTAAAGAGTAATCTATAAACATAATTTTTATTTTTAACCAGATTCAGCCAACCAAAATGAAAGCATGTGAAAATTTCTGTTGGCATTATCGTATTGTAAAACCTCTGACTTTGGTCAAAGAAAGGAGGTTGCATGTTTGGAAGGGACCTCATTACTCTTACAGTTACAGAAAGATGAATTTGGGTTACTGGTTTTTTTTTTCCCTTTGACATTTTAGAACTGATTCCCTACATTCCATATTGGTGGCAGTGGTGATTATATTTTTAGTAGTAAACTTAGATGTGTGCTTATTTTTAAGTGCAGTGAGCACATAAACATTTAGTCAGGTCAGGAAACTAAAGTCCAGGAGAAGAAAATATACTAGATACATGCTGTGAGGTTCGTGACTAATTTTTATCATGAACTGTATTCACTTTTATGTTCCTTGTCTTTGTAGGTTTTAAAATCAAAGATGGGAAAATCGGAGAAAATTGCCATTCCCCACGGCCAGCTTGTTCATGGTATACACTTGTGTGAACAACCAAAGATAAACAGACAGAAAAGCAAATATAACTTACCACTAACCAAGATCACCTCTGCAAAAAGAAATGAAAATAACTTTTGGCAGGATTCTGTTTCATCTGATATAATTCAGAAGCAGGAAAAAAAGCCTTTTAAAAATACTGAGAACATTAAAAATATGCATTTGAAGAAATCCGCATTTCTAACTGAAGTGAACCAAAAGGAAAATTATGCTGGGGCAAAGTTTAGTGATCCACCTTCTCCTAGTGTTCTTCCAAAGCCTCCTAGTCACTGGATGGGAAGCACTATTGAAAGTTCCAACCAAAATAGGGAGTTGATGGCAGTACACTTAAAAACTCTCCTAAAAGTTCAAACTTAGATCTCAGATTGCAGTATGTCTGTAAAACATTTTTTTTCCAAAATCCCTGGACTCTTGAAAAGAAAATTGGTACAGAAATGGAAATTTGCCTTGTAACATACAAGTGCAAAGGAGTTTCAAAAATTACAAACAACTTGTATTATATTTTATATTTTGTAAATACTGTATACCATGTATTATGTGTATATTGTTCATACTTGAGAGGTACATTATAGTTTTGTTATGAAAGTATGTATTTTGCCCTACCAAATGGTAGGTGTTTTGTATATATACAGTGGAGAAATTTTAAGTGTGCTAAGGCACATGGAAGACCGATTTATTTGCACAAGGTACTGAGATTTTTTTTTAAAGAAACAGCTGTCTAATCTCAAGGTGAAGATCTAAATGTGAACAGTTTACTAATGCACTACTGAAGTTTAAATCTGTGGCACAATCATTGTAAACATGGGGTTTGTTTGTTTCTCTAAATTGATTTTTGCCTTCTAATCTGTAATTACTGGAAAACTCCTATTCCCATTTTTACCAAACTTAATTTCTGGGTTTTGGTTTATCCATTCAAATTTAAAATACCTCTAATTTTAATGCCAACAAAATTGGTTGTAATCAAATTTTTAAATAATAATATAATTTGGCCCCCCCTTTTATACTAGTCTTGATTCTTTGTGTGTGACTTTCATGTTTGAATGTGTGACTAGGAGATGGATTTTTAACTTTCCATTTTACTGGCTAAATGTCTTGGTATTATTACTAATTGTCCTTCCTCCTTCTGATATTTAGAGGGTCCAATAATTTCACCGTACTACCTCTAAGGGGAGGAATTCCCCCATTTTGCAATGGAAACTGTTGTTGAAAGTAAAGCTGGTTAGTTTATAACTTAGATTATTTTTATATTTGAACTGTTTCATAAAGTACCATTTGACTTACCATATAATTTCAGTGAAAGAAGATGACACTTGGTTTGGTTTATGATATTGAATGGTGGTACTTAAACCAAAGGAAGTGTAATTGATGTTAAAGTAGGTGGAGATTTGGATTCTAGAGTTTGCTGAAAGAAATATAGTAGCTTATGTAGTTTTACTTTAAAATTCACACTTTGTTTTCTAAGGTTCTAAAGCATGAATTTTCCCTGTGTGGTTTTTAGTTCTACAGAGCTAAAATTTATCTTGAATAACAAAAAAGGTTGTGGGTTTTTTTCTTTTTTTTGAGTTTTACGCAATATTTAGACAGGAAAAGAGTGTTAAGAGGGTATATATGGTGGAATAGATAAGGTGCTACTATCTTTTCAAGAAAAGTCTTAGGTCTTGCACATTTGGTTCATGCAGGAGGGGAGACTTTCTGGCTATACAAAAGTGGGTGGTGTGGACACAACCTGAGAATCACTGTTATTGATGAGCTGTGCCAGGAGGGTATGGTAGCTTGTTACATAGCCACCACAAAACCTGAGAACTAGTTAACAGAAGTGCCTGCAGTCTTGTTTACACAGTTCATACATAATCCAGCCAACCATTCTTTGGCCCTGGCTATAAAATGCTTCATTCTTGCATGTATGTAGAGAAAGCTATACTTTGTTATTATATATGTTATACATAGCTAGCAGCATTAAATGCATTAGAAAAACTAACAGTAAGATGTCAATCTTGTAAAAGTTTTTTTAAGATTTTTTTCAAGAAGTGTTCACTGGTAAAGGAAATAGGTTATTATAAAGTAATGGGTTTTGTAATTTGAAGAGTGAATAAAGTTGGCTGAATTACACTACAGCTGACCTTGTGAAAAAGTATTAGCAAACTTAAAAAGTTAATAATTTTGGCGTTATAGTAAAATGGTATTCCGCAGCCTTAGTCTCTTCAGACTGCTGTGACAGTAGAAGGTGTGGGTAGCTTATATAAAGTTACTTCTCAATCCAGTTAGCCGGAAAGTCTGAGATTAAGGCACCAGCAGATAATGTCTAAGAGCCCACTTCATGGTCCATAGCTGGGAGTCTAGGGGCTTGGGTGCTCTCTTGGGCTCCTTTTGTAGAGATATTAAACCCATTCATGAGGGTTCTCATTTCCTCCAATGTTACTGTCCCTGTTTGGTTTTGTGGGTATGTAAAGCAAACACTTCAGAGTCACCAGCTTCAGGTCTAAGTTTTTATCTAGTAGCCTGGTAAAGGGGCTCATCATTGTAAAGGGCTGAAAGGTTTATATGTGAGTGGAAATTGTTCTATGCAGTGGCACTTCACTATAGAACATACCTGGATGTGAGGTATTTTATGCTGAGGTTGCTTTTAGATAAGAATACAATTTGATACTAAACTCCTACTACTGATAAAGTGGCACATACTGCTGATACAGTAACACCATAGGACTTTTATTTGCATTAATCTTGGTGCTAAGTATTTTAGTGTCCTTGTAGGCAGATAAAGGAAAAGAAGGTAAGAGACCAAATCTCACCATTAGAAGGTTGACTAGAATCATTGTTTTCAAACTTAAAGGTGGTTTGTAAGTTAAAATACAGATTTTAAGGTGGTGTATGTGGTTTGTGAGTTAAAAGACTAGAATGTATCAGGCAAATAATGGACATTTTATTAGGACCAGAATTCAGGTTTTTAGGCATCCAGTTGACCTTTGAATAACATGGGTTTAAACTGTGCTAGTCTACTTACCCATGAGTTTTTATAAATACATATGTAAATATAGTACTGTACATGTTTTTTTGTTTTTGTTTTTTTTTCCTGGAGCTCACTTCATTGTAAGAATACAGTATGTAATACATAGAAAATATGTGTTAACTGACTTACCAAGCTTCTGGTCAGTAGGCCATTAATAGTTAAGTCTTAGGGGAGCCAAGTTAGGTGCATTTTTGACTGCATGGGAGCTGGCACCCCTAGCCCCCATGTTGTTCAGGGATCAACTGTACTATGTAATCACGCCTTTCCTTCGCATTATTTTAGTATAAAGCTTGTGTGTGGTACAAAGGTGGAAGTGAAATGGGGTCAGGTCATACCACACTTGGGGAAAACCACTTGTATTTCTTTTCCCTGGAACATGATCAAGCTAGCTAAAAAAAACCCACATTACTTGCCCTCTTTTCAAAGCCCTAACTCAACTTTTGGTGATGAGAAGGAACAAACCTAGGTCCTATCCCTGTGCTGTGCTGCTCAGCATCAGGCTCTAGAATGGATCTGGGAGAGGGCAACTGGCAGCCCACCCAAGTCAGGGTGAAATTGTGAGGAGCTATTGCTGCGGTAGATAGGCTAGACTCTTGGATGCCTTGTCATCCCTCAACCCCCACCATCTTCTCAAAAGCAAAGCATTTAGATGTCTGAGGGAGGGTTTGGGTTGTCCTGACTCAAAGCCATCCACCTCTGCCCTATTCCTGGTTCCTCCGGAGGAATAGGTGGAGAAAGAACGATATTAAATGGCTTAAGAATCAAAAAAAGGGCTGCTTTTGAGATTAAGGAGGCCTTCAAGTGGTCGCATAAAGGCAGGCAAATTGTGAATGGGGACACCAAGCAATCCCTTCTAGAAAGGAAGGGAAAGAAGGGTTTAAAGATGCAAAGGAACTTCTATTTGACATTCACATTTTGTGTGAATCTCCATTCCTGCCACTCCTGCTCAAATAGATGCAAATGCCTTCACAAATAGTTGGAAAATCAATTTTAGAAATTCTGACCATAGTTTGAAAATTTTCTCAATATTTAGTCACTAGTTTTTAGGGGTTTTTTTTTCCTAGCAATGTGTTACAAATATTGAAACCAATGAGTTGGCTTAGATCTGACATCTCTCCCAGTCTGATTCCAGAAAATGGTTCATTCCTGCAGTTTTGATAACACATTTCTGTATAAGATTATAAAAATTCTAACAATGAAACTAATACAGAGTCCCTGTCTTTTGGAAAATAAAACTGTCTCAAAACACCCCTTTCCCCCTTGTTTGACATTTCTCAGTATCTTTGTGACATTTCTGAGCAGCATGTCTACAGTTTAATGTGTGGGGGCTTACGTGTGGAGTATGTTCAGGAAATACAAGGATAAATGGCAGAACAGAAAGTTAACTACAGGTGGCTGGGGAAGAAATGACAAATGTAACTAAAATACAAGTTGCATTCCCCTTCCCTACAACAACAAATGCCTGAGGGGGTGAAAACAAGTCATTATTACCAGAAGGTAGTGACTAATTCTGGTGAGTAGGGATTGTCTACTTCAGAATCTGGTATCTTAGAAGCAGCACTGAATTGGGCCTTAAGATATTTGACATAGTATTTGACATGTTAAGAAAAATAATTGTCAGAGTAAAAGTGCATGGACAGTGGTGTAAAAAGATGTGGAAGACTTGCAGAGAAAGGAGATACAATATATTGAAGGGTGTGCTGGGGTAATAACCTGAAGGGCCTTGCATGTCATGGCAAAGAGTTGCAACTTTATTCTGCAGGCATGGCAGAGCCATCAAAGGTAAATAAGGGAAAGAGATTCCTGCTTTAAAAAGAAAACGGGTGAAAATATGGAGAACAGCTTGGAAAGGAAAAGCTTGAGGAAAAAGTATATGTCAGTAGTTTAAAATAAAAGAAATGGGCTTAAGGACATTATCAGAGGGAGTACCCCGACATGGACTTATACTTGGGACATGTTTTGAAGTTAGAATTAAGACTTAACCAACTGCATGGAGGGTAAGAAAAGAGTTTTTATTTATTTCAGGGTGTTTTTTTTTTTTTTTTTAACGTTTATTCATTTTTGAGAGAGAGCGAGCAAGAGAGTGGGGGAGGGGCAGAGAGAATGAGACACAGAATCTGAAGCAGGCTCCAGGCTCTGAGCTGTCAGCACAGAGCCTGACGCGGGGCTCGAACTCACCAACCGCGAGATCATGACCTGAGCCTAAGTCAGTTGCTTAACCCACTGAGCCACCCAGGTGCCCCAGAAAAGAGTTTTTAAATTGGGCAGTTAGGGAGATTAAAACTAGCAATTAGAGAACTCTAGAGGGGGATCTGAATTATAGAAGGTAATTTTGATTTGCATGTTGAATTCTGAGGGGCGTTTAGGATATCCACATGGAAATACACAGCAAGTAGAAAATAGCTCAGGCCTAGAAAGTATAGCTTTGGTAAGTGCACAGAAGCACTAATTACAACATGAAAATGGAACTGAAATATGAAATATTTTGTCTTCCTGTAGCCTTTTTCCCTCACAAGGCTTAACACTTAACAGTACTCTTGACCCCATCCTTTCTGCCTCCCATGGACTCTGAACTTCACCTATGATAGCAAATTGTTGGTATTGCCTCTGAATGGTGTTAAATGCTGGTTGGTTCTCTACGTACCTGTAAAAGTCTGTTAGGAAACCGTTTTCCAATTTAAGTTCTGAATTCTGATATTGGGGGCCCACTTGGTGCAGGGAGAAAATAATAAAGTTTACTTCTCTTTTGTTAGTCCAAGATTTCAAGCTGGGTAAAACCAACCTTTTATAATTTATTTTATTTTTAAAGATTTATTTTTATTTTTATTTTGAGAGATAGAGAGCCAAGGGGGGGCGGGGCATGGAGAGGCAGAGAGAGAGGGAGACAGAATCCCAAGGAGGCTCTGCACTGTCAGCACAGAGCCCACGCAGGGCTCAAACTCACAGAGATCATGACCTGAGCTGAAATCAAGAAGAATCAGATGCTTAACCAACTGAGCCACCCAGGTGCCCCTTATAATTTTATTTTATTTTTTTCGTTTACTTACTTTGAGAGAGACAGAGCAAGCAGGGGAAAGGCAGAGAGAGAGGGAGAGAGAGCATCCCAAGCAGGTTCTGTGCTGTCAGCACAGAGCCCAATATGGGGCTCAAACTCACAAACTGCAACATCATGACCTGAGCCGAAACCAAGAGTCTGATGCTTAACCATCTGAGCCACCCTCGTGCCCCTCTTATAAATTATTTTAAAAGTAATCTTTAGGCCCAAAGTGGGGCTCAGAACTCACGACCCCAACGTCAAGAGTTGCATGCTCTACCTCCTGAGCCAGCCAGGCACCCCTAACATTTTATTCTTCTATTTCCCTTTTTTGTGCATCTCCCATCTCCGAATGACCCTCCATCATATTGCCGAATACATTGTCCTTTAGAGGGTGGAAGGCTCCCCAGTTTCCATGGCTTCTACACATACTTGGGTATGGAAAGGCTGTTGGTTTCATCATCCTCCCATATATTAAATTTTTGAAAGACATTTGCTGAACTAAATACGTTTTAAAATCATGGGCCTGTCTTGCTGAGCGTCTGATTCCTGAGCTAACTCCTCAAAGTTGTTTTTTTGCACTCCTTTTTCTCCTGAATCCATAAATCTTCCAAAAATCACCAAATACAATTTTTTTTACAATGATTTTCAAATGGAAAGAGTATGTTTTGAGATGAGATGGCAGAAGTGTGTACGTGCAAATCATGTATAATTCAGGAACTACTTTTTTTTAATCAGAAATTTGAGAGTACATTTTATAGAATGCTGTTTATAAACACAAATTTAATCTTTGAAAGAAACTTTCTTTAAAGTTTTAGATAAGCTTCTTTGTAGGTATGGGGTGGATTTTTAAGAGTTATGGATAATCTATTTTATGCTTCAACTAAATCCCTTTTCTTTAAATTTCTTGGATTAGGTTGTCTTGAATTAATCTCTGACAGTTTTCAGATTACTTTTCATATCCTTTGCAATTATCTTGGAATTCTAAATTAAATACGCTGAAATGTAGAAGTAATGTTCCTAACACCCAGGAACTGTATTTATCAAGTTTAAACTTGTGCTATAACCTCAAATAGAATTACAGTTTAAGATTTATAAAAGGTGTTGGTTGCATTTACTGAGGGTCCATTGTTGAGATCTTAGAATTCATTTTATCTTTTTTGTTTGACTGTTTTGAGGGAGAGAGAGAGAGAAAGAGAGGGAGAATCTTAAGCAGGCTTCATGCCTAACGCGGGCCTCAATCCCATGACCCCAGGATGATGTCCTGAGCCAAAACCAAGAGTTGGACACTTAACCGACTGAGCCACCCAGGCTCCCCTTAGAATTCATTTTCTAAAGCAGAATTTATAGTAATGTTCCCTTAGTGTAGAATCAGTGACACAAATGTCAAGTTCTTTCTGTTCAAGGAATAATTTATCATGCATTGTAGCATTAATTCCAGTCTCTGAATTAAGTAATGGTAGGAACAGAAAAAATGGGAGGATTGGCAGAAGCAACCTTCATGGAAAATTATATGCACCTTTGTCAAAGGAAGCTATATGGTCTATTCAAGCTCCATTTAATTAGATCATGTATCTTGAACATGTAGTAACTTAAAAGACATTGATAATAATAATGAAAATACTTCTTTAGTGATTCACACAATAATAGCCTTTATGGATAAGAAAGGATTCAGGGAAGTAATTTTTCTAGTCCAATATATAAAGTGGCAGAAAATATGTGGTATTTTATATCTGGTTGTAAAGATAAGAGATACTAATGAAACTCCTCCATAGCTACTCCTAAATTATTACAATTAGTTCATTTATTCTAAAATTAGAAATTATCTTGATTAGTTGCCAAAACCAAATTACAAATGGGTTCTTAGCAGTCTGGAGTCTTGGGGAGGGTATGGCACGTAGAAAACATTTTGATGACTTTTGATTATTTCCAGCATGCAAAAGTCTTATTGAAATTGAACTCAGAATTGCCTTCCACAGTAAGATCTTTTTTTTCTTTTAAGGTTTTATTTTTAAGTAGTCTTCATACCCAACATAGGGCTTGAACTCAACCCCAAAACCAAGAGTTGTGTGCTCCGACTGAGCCAGCCAGGTGCCCCAACAGTAAGATCTTTCAACAGGAAGATATTTATTATATACCGTACTTAACAATATAGAATCATAGAGAGCTTTAGTTCTTCCTATCAAAACCTTGGAGATCTACAATTACAAGGGATCATCTTGCTATAAAATAAGGGTTATCAATGGTTGAAATTATCCTTACTCTTTAAGCAATCATTTACTGCTCTCGAATTTTAGAATGAAAGGGTTAATATCAACGATTGGATTGCCCTTTTCCATTAGCTTTCCAAAGGTCCTACTCATTGTGCATTCCTTAATCATCTGTGTCTATTAAGTTCCTGTAATCTGATGCTTGAGACCACAACCTGAATTTCCCAAGAAGAATTAGGTTTATAAAGTTATTCGACCGTTTTCTGATCATTTTTTAGCTAACTGAAATACTCTATGAACACTCCAGTTTTCAAAATTTTACAGTTAAATTCAACATAATTGGAAAATAGATAGATATACTGTATATATGTAATATATATAGCAAGCAAGTACAATCTACTGTTAATTATAGAATTTAGGTAGTTGGTATACGGGTATTCACTGCAGAATTATTTTTTTACTTAAGTTTTGTAACAAAATGTTAATAGAATTGGGTAACATGAAGGCTGCTCTACTAGTTCATTCCAACATTATATGTAAGTTGAGTAATATGCCAATAATTCTAAAAGCTTACACGTACCATACAGGACAAATAATCTTTGAGGTTGTAAACTGTACATCTCTGGTTATTTTTTCTTTGCACTTTCAAATAGTCTGGTTAGTTGGTTATAACACTTCTAAAAGAACAACTCTAATTAATGACAAACACCAAAGCCTTTGTAAATAAGAACTGAAAGATTAGAGAGAGGATAATGTATTTAAGCATTGGCTTATTTGGGAAATCTGACAGTTGACATTAATGTTAATATTGACATAAATGTTAATGCTTGAAGAAAGTTTAATTAAGGGAGGATGAAGAGGTAGATGGAAACTACATAAAGATTCTGAAGGGGACTTATAACTGTCCATGGTTTGAGAGCAAAGTTAAAGTATCTACAGTGTAACAACTTTAAGAAAAAATGTATAACTCCCAAAAGAGAAGAAAGGAGATGGCTGAAGGTCTGGTTAGCATCGAAGTGACTTGGGAGTAGGAGGGCAAGGGAGTGTAAAACTTTTAACTCTTGGTTGGTTCCTACTCTTTAAACCTTTAATGCTGAATTAATACCAGTGGTGCCAATGGAAAGCTAAAAGTATTTAAAATTATTCCTTAAGAGATATAATTCCACTTTTAATGACAGACATATTTCAGACAAAAACTGCCACCTTTTCAGTCAAACAAAACCTCTTAAAGAGCATCAGTTATATTTGACTACTAACAGGCAGCTTAAAGCTCTGTATAAAGTACTTTTCATGAGATATTTTAGAATAAAAAATTTTCATGTTTTTAAGTGGTATTTTTTTAAAAAGCTCATTTAGTAGATTATATGTTAAGAGAGAATTACAAAGTATAAAACAATGCCAAAAATGGTTCGACTTTATATACCCATTAAAAATTGTACAGAATACCCTAACAAAACCAGAACATTAGTATTCTTAATTCAGCTACATTTAATATTTTAAGGCCAAAATTTGAAGGTTTAGTGACAATGAGGAGTATCAATGCTTTTCTGCAAGGTTCTTTTGAAATTATATAAATATTTCACAATGTGTTAAAGTAATCTTAAATAACAATCCTTCTCATTTTTTTTTTTAATTTTTTTTTTTTTTAACGTTTATTTATTTTTGAGACAGAGACAGAGCATGAACGGGGGAGGGGCAGAGAGAGAGGGAGACACAGAATCGGAAGCAGGCTCCAGGCTCTGAGCCATCAGCCCAGACCCCGACGCGGGGCTTGAACTCACGGACCGCGAGATCGTGACCTGAGCTGAAGTCGGACGCTTAACCGACCAAGCCACCCAGGCGCCCCCTCATTTTTAAAATAATAAGATTGCCTATAGGGCACCTGGATGGCTCAGTCAATTAAGCATCCAACTCTTGATTTCAACTCAGGTCTTGATCTCACAGTTCATGCGATCAAGACCCATGTGGGGCTCTGTGCTAACAGCGAGGAGCCTGCTTGGGATTTTCTCTCTCCTCTCTCACTCTCTGCCCCTCCTCTGATTGCATGCACTCTGTAAGTAAATAAATATTTTAAAAATATATAATATTGCCCAGACGAGTTTGACCAGTTTTATAGCTTATGTCAATTTTGAAAAGGTCTTCAACAGACTACTGTTCTCAACTTGTAAAGTATTATTTTCACAAAGTAGATACTGCCTCACCAATGTAATAGGAATGATTCTTAATCCCTTCCCCTCAAAAAAGCCATTAAAATTTATTTACTTAATATTAACTTACTATTAAAAGAAGTTGGCTATCACTTGGGGCTTGGAAGACTATTTTATACTGAGATTTTTCTTGAAATTAAAGTCAACAGTATTTTAAGTCTATAGTATTAGGATAAGCTAAGAAAACTAGAATGTAGTTATTTCTTTAGGAAACAAGTGATCATCATAGCAAAGAATTCTGGTTTTCCTCAATCTAACTCTACTATGCCCTTTCTAAAAAGTGCATAGGATTTAGGCATTTAGTTCATAGAAGTACACTCATAAACTAGAGTAGTAATTTTGCTTTGTGTTCCAATTACACTTTAAAAAAAAATTTTTTTTTTAACATTAATTTTTGAGAGAGAGAGCACGAGAGTGGGGAGGGGCAGAGATAGAGGGAGACACAGAATCCGAAGCAGGCTCCAGGCTCCAAGCTGTCAACACAGAGCCCGACATGGGGCTCGAACTCACGAACCGTGAGATCATGACCTGAGCCAAAGTTGAACACTTAACCAACTGAGCCACCCAGGCGCCCCCCAATTACACTTTTTTAAACATTTTAATTTCTTTTTTGAGAGAGAAAATCTTAAGGCTCCACACTCAGGAAAGAGCCCAATGCAGGGCTTGATCCCATGACCCTGGGATCATGACCTGAGCCGAAATCAAGATTGGATGTTCAACCAACCGAGCCACCCAGGTACCCCAAGATATCCTTGATTTTAACTTGTAATCTATTTACTATAAACATGTAGGTTGGATACGGTGTTTTAAATTAAATGAACCATATACTTAAAATCACCTACTTTTATAAAACAGTAACCATCTATCTACTCACAAGTTGGTACTATTTCTTAAGTTCACAGTTGCAGTATATTCCTAGAATGTAAGACTCATATATCCCTTTACTCTAAACAGAATAAAAAACATTATAATTTTGGAGGGAAAATACTGATGCGGTATAATAGTCTGTTTCCTATTTCAATCTTTTTTCCACAGGATTCCTTTAAGTAAAAAAAAAAAAAAAAAAAAAAAATGGTACATCATTATTGTATTGATTAGAGATAAGCTGAATCAACCTGGAATATCTAACACTTCTGTCAGAGAATACATTTCTAAAAAGGCTTATTGATTCAATTATCTTTATATTCAATTTGCTTAACTTTATAGGTATACAAGACATACATTTTCCAGAGGGCCTAAACTGACCTCATAAACCAATGCCAGAGTTCATGATATGATCATAAATACCCCCATTCATCAAGGGAGTGATTTCGATGATAAGGTGTATAATCCTCATGTAATACTTGAAAGTGTCTTCTAGTTATCTGTAGATAAGTTATGAGTCCAAAATCCCTATCTCACTGAACCACTGGTCCTTAAATTCTTGGGAGTCATTGACTTGTTTGAAAATCTACAGGGGATAGACCTAAAGCTTTGGTTCTACGATGCCAAATTAACATCTCTGCACCAGACCATACTGCTTAAGTTACTAAGTATCATGTTGAGGGTAGAGTTTACATATATATTCAAGCCCCTAAACATGGGGCTTGAACTCACCACCCCAAGATCAAGAGTCACATTCTCTACCAACTGACCCAGCCAAGCGCCCCTAACTAGCATATATTTATCTACATACAAATACTCCCAAGTATTCTGTTTGGAAAATACTTAATTTTTAATTCTAAGAAATTACAATTTTAATATAGTTTAGAGGAAGTGTAAAAGTATTTCTAAATACTTCCTTTACATTTTTACTCATTTTGCCTTTTGCAAAAAAGGGATGAGAATAAAGGCAGACGTCCTTATTTGTAATATAATGGTATGTCTTAGAATAGTTATATCTCAAGTAAACATTACAAATAATAAAGTCTTGAATTTATTTTCATTTAAAAGTAAGCTAGCCCAGTGACAAAGGTTAAATCCTAGGGTCCAAATAAAAAATCTGCCATATTCCACTGTTTGCAGCTACAAAATATCAGCTGCTATATGGAAATTATTATTCATGAGGAGAAAGAAAACAAGCAGTTGTAGTGGCCATTTTTATATTATTTGACATTAACTTATCCTCCGATCCTGAACAAATGTAGATAGTGCCCCTATGCTAAACTTGAGAAGTACCTAAGTAAATATATTATCGTTAAAGAAAATGATCACAGATGTGTAAAACATTTGCTTTATTAACAATCTCACCCATAAGTATCCTCCCTTAAATGGTTCAAGAAACAATGCTATAACCAAAGTGAATCCTGAATAGAGATATACCCAGAAGACAATTTCTCAAGGAACTAGCACAAGTGTCGATTTCCACTAAGACACAGAACCCATTTTCACTTATAATCATTTATTTTCCTAATTCTATTTTCTCCTTTCCCTCTAAACATTATCTTAGTTTAGCATATTATCTGTCAAAGACTTCTTCCAAAAAGCATAACAGGGAGAGGCAGTGTGGAGTCCAGCCACCGACGACTCCCAAAATCTAATAGCTGTGTGACCTAATGCAATCACTGAACCTCTCTGCATCTCTCTTTCCTTATCTGCAGTGGTATTTATCTCATACAGCTGTTGTGATGATGAGTGAATCATATAAAACTTATAAAGCAGTGTCAAGTCAATGCTCAAAAAAGTCTGAACTATTATTCCAGTTTTTCCATCAAATCAAATAGGATCCTCCTAAGAAGACTAAAGATTACCATGGAAAACCAAATCAGAGGTAAATCAAAGGATAAGCATGTTCAGAAACACTGCCATATGAAAAAAATAAAAACAAGAAAAAAGAAACTGCTGTATTAACTTTTTACTAAGATATAATTAAATGAAAAGTAAAGACACTATAATCAATTCTTACTTAGCATTTCAAATGACTGCGTATGTGTGTGGATAAACCCAAACATTTATTCAGAAAATATAAAACATTACTATTAATATTTGTTTGTTCTTTCTTTGGACTATCCTTTAGATTTTCAACAGTGCCATGTAATTTTATAACTAAATTTTATTACAGCTGAACACTTCAAAGAGTTGCAGTTTTGAAACAAATTCTACTATGATTAGAGAAAATGTATCCAGAAAGTACTGTACAGTATACATGAATTTATGGTACTTGTCCAAATATCACCAGCATATTATTTTGTAAAGTTGTTTCTTACATAGGGTCTAAAACGCAAAGAAAAATGGAATTTGTATTAAAAAAAAAAAATAGAAGCAACACTGGCTTCTATACGCCAAAAATAGAAGACAGATTTTTCTTATGCACTCTAGATACAAATATTAACTGTATGGACTGAGAACTTTTAATTTTCAATATAATTCAACAAAGTACACAAGTAGAACTCTATAAATATATTCCCTATAGTAATCATATGCAAAACCATTTTATCACAAATACTACCAAAACCCTCTGAAAAACGTAAACTACAAACACATTTTTAAAGAAATTCTCAGTTTTAACAACTACAAAAGCAATAATAAAGTTATTTGGTTTATAAAAATGAAGGGCAGTGTAAAGTAAATCTGAATACCACAAAGCTTTATAGAGGATGCAATCTTGAATTCCTTACTACAAGTTACTAAACACTTTCAAAAATAATAGGACTTATTCTACACAATTTAAAGTCTTGAGCTAGAGCTCTAAGAAGAATTCAGTAGATGAAAAGTAGGTATGTAGAAATCATGTTATAAAATATGATTTTTATACAAAATGTACCACTACTCTTCAAATGTATAAGGCTTAATATGAGTATTTTTGGATTATGAGTGCTGTATACAAGTTTTAGAGTAGTCTCCAACCATTCAAAATTCAGTATTTTTTATATGTTTTGATATTTCTGAAGTGAATGAACACAGTACAGGATGTAATTTAATGTCAACTTTATACTGTTCCACATGGTAAAAATAAAAGCTTTTTTGAGCTCAGGAGAGAATGTATCTTTTGAATTCTTGATCTCTATATAGATTCTTCTTTCAGGAATGTCAGAATTTTGTAATATGAACTAATAGCCACTAGGAATTGGTCCAAGTTTAAAGAGAAGATACAACAGAGACATAAGGTGTCAAATAGTTTAAGTCTTCCCTTTGCAATTATACAGTCATTATTTTTTACATGAAAGTAAAAGTGCTTTAAAGTAAAAAATCTTTATGTAAAATGTATCAGTATTACTAATACTTAATATCCAAGTAGAATTTTCTACATTAATTTCATTTTACCCATTTCTTTTGAAAAGTACCATTCTGCCACAAGGTAAACAAAAAATGGTCCATAAAATGGTGACATCAGACACATCATAATTTGTGGTATGGGCCCTTTAAATTGAGACCAAATCTTTATTAACCCAAAGCTAGAGAGACTTTATTTGTTGCACATGCCCAAAGTAACTCACATTTTCTATAAGCCTTGAAGAATTTTTATTTAGCATAATGAGAGGTTTAATGACTTATATTCAAGACTATGTAGCACTCTTCTGCTGCTGTTCACCAGCTGTTTTTATGATGATAACTCCGAGATCTGGAATGTGATCGAAAATGAGAGTGTTTTGCTGTTTGTGCTTTAGCTTCAGAATTGGTATACCCCTTGGGAGATTTACAAGGGGATCTTGCTATGGAGTCAGAATGTCTTCCATGTGATCTTGATTTGGTTCCTGAGCTAGTCTGCTTTTGAGGTGAACTTGATTGTGATTTTCCTATTGACTTGGATCTTTTTGGTAACGACTTGGACCTTGACCGTCCTCTAGAACCAGAATTCCTTCTTGGAGTTCTTGACTGCCTTGCTGAGGTAGACCGCCTTGGTAGTGATTTGGAGCGAGATTTAGATTGGCTATAAGAAAATCGCCTGTGTCGAGACCTGCAAATATCCATAATGTTAACAGTATATATTTCACACAAAAACATTTAATAGGTTTAGAAACAGCAACTTTAGGAATGTATACATTTTACATAATATTAGTTATGATTTCACTGGATAAACTAAGAGAAACAATTTTAATTTTGCTATGCATGCTTTTAGTTCAAATGTAAGTACCAAGTCTGTAATATTTGTTATACTAGAATGTATGACCAAAAGATTTTTACTTTGCTAGATTTATCTTATGATACAGGTCAGTTCTGAAAAATGCCCTGCATAATAAATCTAGGTTATACAACTCCTAAGAGGTATGAAAATCTGAAGGGAAAAAAAGATTAAAAAAAAGAGAGAAAGTAACTATTTAAAGTTTATTAAATAATGCTTATAAAAACCAAAACCAAAACCAAATGCAGGACTTTTGAATCCCACCATGATAGAGCAACTTGTATTAGACTAATCTTCCCACGGAAAACAGCTATATAAAGAAGCTAAACAACATTTATAAAACAACTGTTTAAAGGTATTAGAGAATAACCAACCAACCCTAGCAGAACTTGAGGGGTTACAAACCATGGCTCTTTTACAAAGACCATGTTCCAAATGTTGGCATGGTGGAACTGAACCCAAACAGAAAATGGCTATTTGACTAAGCATATTAACAGACAAATTAGGATTCAGGACTACCAAAATGGTTGGGACTAAAGAGGCAAAATCTCAGAGATGAGAAAATGGCAGTCAAGAAATCTCCTAAAATTTGCCTACAAATTCTCTTCAAGTCACTGGCCATCTTTTAAGCTGTGCACATAAAGGATGAGACTCCTAGAGGTCAAGAAAAAGAGCAGTTGGAAGATTCAAGAATTAAGATGAAATTCTATCAGACACACAGTGCTGGGGAGAGAGGCTGGAGTTCAACCCCCAAAAGGTCAAAGAGCCTTGAGTAACAACCCAGGCTTTCAATTAAGAACCCAGAAGGGCCATATCCTACCGATCAGTCTTAACAATGCCTCAAACAAGCCTTGAAAAGATCAAGGTGATCTGCCAATACTCCTCCACCTACTAGAAGAAACTTCCTTTGGAGGATATCATCCAAAGCACTGCAAGTTTTCATCGACGATGTCCAACATCCAATAAAGAAATCCATGAAATATGTCAAAAATAGATAAAAATGACTAAAAGCTAAGGAAATACAAGACAAAAAAAACAAACAAACAAAAAAAAAAAAAAACAGACCCAAAGTAATTTGGATATTGGCATTATTCAGACAGGAATTTTTAAAAATGACTATGACCAATGTCCTATCAAGAAAATAAGAAGACAGGCAAAACAGATTAAAAAATGGAGAAGTTCAACAGAATATTGGAATCTGTAGAAAGAAACAAATGGACATTTTAAGAACTGAAAATATATATCTGAAATGTAAAAGTCACTAGATAAATTTAACAGCAATCAATATACAGAAGAAAAGGTGAACTGAACTATAAAACAGATTATTAGAAAAACATATATACTGAAACACAATGAGAGAAAAGGAATTTTAAGAAATCCAGAACAAAGCCTAAGAGATATGTACACAGTCACACAGCCAAAAAGAAAAAATGGACGAGGCAGAAGCCATATTTGAAGAGATAATAGCCTAGCATTTTCCCAAACTAATGAAAAGCATCAACTCACAATTTCAAGCAGCTCATTAAACCCTGGAGAATAAGATACATTACCTGTAAAGGAGCAACATTAAGACTGACAGCTGACTATAAATATCAAGAAATGATAGAGTAATTTTTTTTCTTTTGCTTATATAACAAAGGTTTTATTACTTTAAGTAAAACTGTTAACAAAGTGATAGCTTTCCCAGTTGGCTTCTTAATGCATTTAACAAGTAACATTCTTGATAGAATAATTTTCTTTAAGTGTTTATTTTGGAGAGAAAGAATGTGAGTAAGGGAAGGGCAGAGAGAGGGAGACAGAGGATCGAAAGCAGGTTCCATGCTGAGAGCGCAGAGCCCAATGTGGGGCTCGAACTCACAAATCGTGAGATCAAGACCTGAGCTGAAATCAAGAATAAGACTCAAGTGACTGAGCCACCCAGGCGCCCCACTAGTTTGTTTTTTTATCCATATCCACTAAAGACAAAATAAGAGACCTCTTTTTAGTCTAAGATAATAGCACTTATACTGTATTTACTTATAGTATATGTTAGGCTTATACATACACTACTTCATTCATACGCATGCACATATGCACACACAAAATCTGATCCTTATGAATGTCATGAGAACTAGGTAAGATTTGCATTCTCTATACTATAATTTTACAAATGGAAAAAACTGAGGTCAGAGAGATCAAGCAATGATCTTATGATGAGTACAAAGCAAAACAGCATTGTTACAAGAAGATGTGGTTCTTTCTATTCCTGATACTTCATGATGATTTGGGATAATTTATGGACATTTTTTTTTAAACTATAACCTATTTTTTAAATGTTTTATTTATATTTAAGACTGAGAGCACAAGTGGGGGAGGGACAGAGAAAAAAGGGGACAAAGGATCTGAAGCAGGCTTTGCAATGACAGCAGTGAGCCCTATGTGGGGCTCAAACCCACGAACTGGGAGATCATGACCTGACCGAAGTCAGACACTCAAACAACTAAACCACCCAGGCGCCCCAATAGACATTGTTAAATTTTCTCCAGCTAAGTGTTATACTTTACTTTTACTAGGAGGCATAAAATGATGTGAATATTTGCTGTTTTTTGATTAATCAGGAGAAAAACTGGTTAACTATGGCTCTAATACATTTGGGAAACAACTGACATTCCTAATGAATAAAATGGGCAATTTACTTTTCTTTTTTCTTTCACAAACTTGTCTTCTTCACAAGGGCCAATGGATATTATTAAGTTACAACAGTTGTTGCGTTAGGCACAATATTATACCTCCTTTAATCTTTGATATAAACATCATTCATTTAAAAATAATAAATAAATAATTCATTCATTTTATACATACCACCTGTATCATTCTAAACTTATGCTAAAATATATATGTATAGTTTCTACATATGTATAGTTATATGTATACATATATATAATATATATGTGTATAGTATATAAATATAAAATTCATAGTAATGTAAACTGTTGAACATTACTTCCTTATATCCTCCGTAAAGTCAGAAGCAGTACCACTGTTATCAGTGTGGCTTTCCTATATATAAGGCATGTAAAAGTTTTTTAAAATCTTGATTTGCTTTCACTATGTTTTAAGTTCTATAAATATAATTTTGTATTTTAAATATAGAAACTATATATCAGAGCTAAATCTCAAATAATGAATCAATGGGAAAATGGCTTTCCCTTAGCCACGGACAAACTTGACTGTTCTCCATAGATGCAAAGGAGGTTTTATATTCTTATACTATCAGAGAAAATATGATAAAAGAGATCATGTTCCAGATAGGACTGTTTCTAAATATTTCTTCACCAATCTCGGTAATGGCTCAATCCTGACTGGGTTTTCCTGGATTATAAAAGGTGCTTAGGGCTTCCTCCCTGCTTCATGCCTCCCTAAGGATGGGCCAAATCAACATATTTTTTCACACACAAGGAGAAGTACTGAACTGCTACGTAAGATCCTAGAGCCCTGACAGGGCCATATTTTCTAGCAATCAGGATTCCTGGATATTAAAAACTCATAGAAGGTAGATGTAGTTCTCACTTCCTATCTTTGACTTCCACTTGGCTGGAGGGATTGGAGTCAGGTCACTCCACAGTCGTGTTTTTAAATCTGGGAACCTGGGGCAAAGATTAACTCTCTAGCTCTGGTACATATACCATACACTGCGCTTTTTCTTGGCTAGGCTCTTGGAGTTGAGGAACGGAGGGATCAGAGTGAAAGTGAGCAGCCCTGGTGATCTCTGATCTTAAGTTATATGGGCCTATATAGAGTTTAGGTGTACTACATGTGGCCCAGGAGTGCTCTTATTTCTCACAGAAAAAAGGATATTCGTGTAAATGCTGATCATTTTTTTTACATTTTTTAAATGTTTATTTATCTTTGAGAAAGAGAGATAAGGATGAGCAGGGGAGGGGCAGAGAGAGAGGAAGACACAGAATCTGAAGCAGACTCCAGGCTCCGAGCTGTCAGCACAGAGCTGGATGCAGGGCTCAAACTCATGGACCATGAGATCATGGCCTAAGCTGAAGTCAGATGCTTAACTGACTGAGCCACCCAGGCACCTCTCTTTTTTTTTTTTTTTAAAGTAAACTCTACACTTGGCACCTGGGTGGCTCAGTCGATTAAGCATCCGACTTCGGCTCAGGTCATGATCTCATGGTTTGTGGGTTCGAGCCCCGTGTCAGGCTCTGTGCTGACATGGACTCTGCTTGGGATTCTGTGTCTCCCTCTCTTTCTGCTCTTCCCCCACTCATGTTCTGTCTCTCTCTCCTCCAAAAATAAATAAACATTAAAAAAAAAAAAAAAAAAGTAAACTCTACACCCAACATGAGGCTCAAACTTATGACCCCAAGATCAAGAGCAAGAGTTGCATGTTCCACTGACTGAACCCCAAAGGTGATCATTCTTAAAGAAAATTTACCTTAAAATTCTACATGTCTATGAAAAAATTACAGCACTAAAACTCAAGATAAATACAATTATTTAAGAATTTAAGAATGCTAATACAATTTCAGTTATTATTTAAATAACTTCAAGTTAATTAATTTTCATTGTGTTTTACTATTTTTTTAATTATTTTTTATTATTAGTGATTTACTATTATTCTAACAGAAACAAAGTCCTGGCTAGCAATATAAATAACCTGCAAATATCTTTTTCTGAAAAAACTTACTATTTTCATGTCTTCTTAGAATAGTACCATACTTATAATTTGTTTTTGAAAATAATTTACCTTTTATAAATATATTGATTTACATTAATTTTAAGTTCAATCTCCTGTCACAAGTGATTATATTTCTTATGAGTTTTTAGTCATCCCGAACTTAAATTCTTAATTATTCTGTTCAGTTAGGAAAACTTTATTTTTTTTAATTCCACTTTATATGTCAAGTATACATTTTAAAATTTTTTGTTTTTTCTTCAGTACATATTACTTTTCTATTTAAAAAGGTTAAAATTAAGTCTGTCATGAAATAAAAACACTGGAAGGTACCCAATATACCCAAGTTAAATAACAATACACTTCAAATAGAGAGGAGCATATCGTTTTTAAAAAAGTTGACCTTTATGTATATTAAACAAAATGATTCTGAGGCCTGTTTTTGAAAACCCTTTAAAATGTTTTCCAGAAAAAGTAGAAAATTAAGTTTTCAATCCTCCTGTATTTTGTACTCACTCTTTAAGGCTATCAGATCGTCTCCTATTTCTTCCCCATGAAGAGCTTCTACTTCGAGTTCTCCTTTGGCTGGGGCTTCTTGACCGCCTATGATCACTTGGAGAACAAGGGTGACGTTCTTTTGATTTCATTTGGCCTGGTGCTAGAATATGAAATAATTTATTACCTGAAAACCTCAGTAACAGCTATTCAAATAGTATTCTTTTCTGAAAGAATTTAAAATAAAAAAAAAAAAAATCTGTCAGAGCTAAAACTCATTCTGCTGAATAAACAAGATCTAATGTTTAGTCACACTTACTTTTTCGATCACCTTGTGCAAACTGTATTTCAATTTGACGGCCACATACCCACTTTCTATTGAGGTTATAAAGAGCATCTTCAGCATCGCGAACATCTTCAAATATGACTAGCTGTTAAGGATACTTTGAACGTCAGATATCAAGTAAAAATATTATTTTTATAGAATTATTTACATGTGACATGAAATTAATAGGAAAAAACAACTCCAAGTTATTAAGCTCATATATATATATATATATATATATATATATATATATACACACACATATATATATATATAAAATCAGAAATTTCACTTTTATTATGAAAACAAAATGTCCCCTTATGATTTAGAAGAATCCATCTAAAAGTAAGAACAGAAACAAACGTGTAACTACACTTCTAATGCACACATTAGTGTAGCTGCAGTATGCATTTATAATGTGAAAGAACATGTTATGAGAAAAAAATAAGTCCAACACTGGCTAGGATTAAAAAAAAAAATTGTTTAGGCTCTCCCTTCTTTCAGGTAAAAGATTCATCAGGTTTTTCATCATACAGAAGCCTTTATTCTGAAATTATAATTACTCTTTCACTAAAAGGCTTTTTGATTATGACATTTAGGAAAAATTACTTACTATAAACAAAACTGCAAAGATACATGTAACTTAAAATATTACACCTTTAAAAATGATATTTACTTTTGAACCTACTATTTTAAAATACTTTTATGTTTTTATTACTTGGGATATAATTATAAAAAAAACACAAAAGCAATCTGTGAACATCTGGAGTTACATATATTGGTTTGTAATACCCCACTAAACTTCCTTACCTACGTAAATTATATATTAAACCTGACTAAAATGGAAATAAACTATAGAAAATGACTAGCTGTTTTTCAGGAGGTTGTTCACGGGTTTAATTTTTTAAAAATAGAAAACAGAAAAAGCTCAAGAAACGCAATACAAAATGAGACTTTGGCAATTACCTCAATGTCACTTGATCTTGAACCTTGACCTTTACTCTTTAAGGCTTGCAAGATGGACTTTATAAGAGACGCAGAACCAACAAAATCAGACTTGGCTTTGACTCTGGAACTCTGAATAAATGTAGGAAAGCCGAAGTCTCAACCTGGTGTTGGCTTTGTCTTTTGCTTGATAAAGACTTCCCCTCTTCCAGGTCTTTATATCTGTGTCCACCCTCCCTCTTTACTCCTTGATGCTTGAACTTTAGGTGCCTTTTTTCTCGCCTGCTTGGTTTATGCTTGGATTCTAGCTAACAGGTTGGTTCAAACTGGGGGGTGCTTGCCAGCTACTGTGGACTGCTTTAGATTTTCTGAGATAGAGAAATAAACACATTTAATTAGGCAATATTAATCTCATAACATATGCTCCTGAATACACATGCATATCTGCACAGATATACAGTACATTCATATGCACACAGTAAAACAAAGGATATTGAACATAAGCAAATCCTCTTGGGCGGCGGGTGTAGAAGTCAAGTGGAATGTAAACGTCTACTATAGGGCCATAGCGACCAAACTCACGGCGCAAGTCCTCAGGCCTGAAGTGTTTTAGAAATAAGGCAAAGAAATATGAATAGCTGGATTAAAATATTTTGCCTACGGAAATCCAGTTGAAACCTTCAAAAGAAAGTATTATCTAGACCAGTATTATCTAAAATTGTCATAATAATCACCCAGGGTTTAGGAAGGAGGAAAAAAGAAAGCAAATCCTCAGGCCTCACTTGTAGAGATTCTGATTTAAAAGATCTGCATTAGGGGCTGGAAATCTGTATTTTTATAAGCACTCCAGGTGGCTGTTCGGATTGGGGAAAAAATGACCAAGGAAAGTTATTATCCATCTTTGAAAGTGACTTTTATTAAAAGATATTTCAATTGTCAATATAAAAAGTTCTGTTAACTATTTCATTAAGAACACATTCATTTGCCTCACTATAATTTCACGTTTATGTTAATTTTGTTTTCAGATGGCAAGGATTAGCTGCTAAAGAAGTCCTAAAATTATTTCTCAGGCTTTAAAGAAAACTGTTTTACTATTAAACATAAAGCAAAATAACTACCATATTCTTAAATTTGATAAGTATTTTTAAGCCTCCTATATGCCTTCTACTGTGACAGGTACTAAAAAGGGGACACCAAAGGAATATTTAGCTTATTTGTCTTCATGGAGCAACAACTTAAACTGAAGAGACAAAATACTTAGCATTTATAGCTGACAATTAGAGTACATTTACAATCCAGCTACTGTTCACCTTAATGCTAACAATTTTATGGTTGTTTAAAGGTGAGGGCACAGACAGATGAATTCACCTAAGGTCAGCAAGCCAGCATATGATAGAACTAGAATCAAACATCCACAACCTGACACTCGTCTGTGTTCTGAATCACTGCACCGTACCGCCTCATGGAGATCTTAGAGATTCAGCATCAAGCTATGAGCACAAAACGTGGCCCAGAAGAAATAAGAGTCCTTCAAAACATATTATGCAGAAAGAAGACTCAAAGATGACTGCAAAGCTGCTAGCTTGGGCAAATGGAAGAAAGACAGTGTCCATGACAAAAATGAGATCGCTGGAAAAGAGAAGTTAGATTGATGAGGGAGGAGAGAGGCAAAAGAAATGCTGGATTTGAGGTGACGGCCGAACATCCGTAAGAGCTCGGTAAACAGGGGGCCTGGCTGGCTCAGTAGGTAGAGCATGTAACTCTTGATCTCGGGGTTGTGAGTTCGAGCCCGATGTTGGGTGCAGAGATCACTCAAAAAAATAAAATAAAATCTTTAAAAAAAAAGAGTTATGTAAACAACTGAAAATTATTATTAAATAAATTTATTTTCCTTTCAAGACTAAAAGTCAGTGATTAAAGCTAGAGATGTGAATTCACCACACAGTGCAACTGACATGACATCCTTTATTGTACTTTTTTTCATTTAATACTTATTATAAAATGTTTAATTGTCTGCCTTCCCTGAAACTATTATCTTTGGAGGGTAGTGACAATGTCTTTCTTTCATTTACTCATTCAACAAATATTTACTGAGCACCTACTCTGGCCAGCCTGTAGCGATGTGATGGAGAACAACATTCCTGCTGCCACAGAACACAAGACAACAGGGTAATGACTCTCAGCCATTCCTGAGTATTAGAATCATTTGTGAAGGAGATGTTATAAAAACAGGTACTCCAGCCTGATGCATTAACCTTGGACCCAATTAGTACTTCCCCTGGTGGGCCCCAGGTAGGTTTAGTTTTTTTAAGGGTTTCACAGGCAATTCTGAGAATCAGGGTTGAGAATCACTTTTAAAGCAGGTGTCTTCACCAGTGTACCTTAGCATCATTGCTTGGCACAAAGTAGGCACTCAAAATATTGAGTTACCATTTAAGAGTCAAGGAGAATGAGAATGAGAGAAGTTACCTTGCCCAGAGGTACATATAGCCAGCAGCAAAGCTAGACTTCAAATGAATTTTCTGAGGCAACCAATCCCTTCAACAAATGTGAGTGCCTGACAGGAAAAGGATCCTAGATGGTGTAATGGAGGCTGGGGCAATGTGTGTCACGGAGGCTTGGAATCCCAGAAGCCAAGGGTGACAGAAATCTGAAGAAGCCAAACTTCCAAAAGAGCTGGCTCCCATTGTCACCACTGCCACAGCTATTAGCTGTTGTTTTGCTCTCATTTATTTTTGTATTTTTGGTGTCATCTATTTTGACATTCAGAAAATAGAGAATACAATAAACACTTATGTATCCACCAAGATTTAGTATATCTCAATATTTGTCATCATTTTCAGTGATTTTTTTAGAAACAAGATGTATTATTCTACCTTAGAGACAATCATTGGTGTTTATTATTCCTCTGCATAATTTTGTATTTTTACTGTAAATTAATATATCCCTAATTACATGTTTTTGTATATGTCAAACTTCATATAAATGGTATCAGACTATTTATATAATTTTACTCCTTCTCCTCCCTTGAAATTTCTCTATGTAGCCCTAGTTCACTCATTTTAACTCTGTATTGGTATTATCAATAAATCACAATTTACTTATCCATCTTTCTGTGGATAAACATTTAAGATGCTATCTGTTTTTTAAACTGCAAACTATGCTGCAGCATATGTTATGATACAAGTGCCATGCAGAGCTCTGCTAGATTCCTGGGATGCATCACAATGCAACTGGTGGGCCGGAGAGCACGCTGATCTTCAGCTTCTACTGAACTACATGAAGAGAACTACATGTTCTCCAAAGTGACCAAATCAATCTATACTCCTCAAAACCTACGTAAGAATTCCACTGCTCCACCTCCTCATTAACACTTTTAATTCTTATCATCCTGAAGCATATAAAGTGAATGGGTATCTTAATGTTTTAATTTTAATTTACCTAACAACCAGTTAGGTGCAACATATTTTCATGTGTTATGGGTCAGTTGTTTCCTGTTAATACCTACCAGCAGTATTTCTGGGTTAAAGAAGATGTGTAATTTTTATATACTGTAATTTTTATGAAACTGCCACAGTCCTGCAAAGTGGTTGTGCCATTTTATACTCCCACCCACAATGTATGAGTTTCAGTTAGGCTAATCTTTGTTAGCACTTTCTAGGTTGTCAGATTTTTGGTTTTTTTGTTTTTTATCTTAGCCATTGAAGTGGGAGTTAGGTGGAATCTCACTGTGGTGGTTTTTTTCGGTTTAATGTTTATTTATCTTGTGAGAGAAGAACAAGGGGAAGGGGAAGAGAGAGGGAGAGAGAATCCCAAGCAGACTTGGTCGCTGTCAGCACAGAGCCCTGCATGGGGCTTGATCTCACTAACAGTGAGATCATGACCTGAGCCTGAATAAAGTTGGATACTTAACCAACTGAGCCACCCAGGAGCCCTCTCACTGTGGTTTTAATTTGCACTTCCAAATCACAAATGATCTCAAGCACTTTTTCATGTGCTAATTTTCCTTGTGAAGTGTCTGTTGGAGCTTTCTGCCCATTTTTAATGTTTGTCTCTTTTACTACTGAGTTGTAAAAGTTCTTTACATATTCTGAAAAAAAGTCCTTTGTATTGCTTTGTGTATGTTTTGTGAATATTTTCTCTCAGTCTGTAGCATGACTATTTACTGTCTTAATAGCATTTCTTAATGAACAAGAATTTTAAATTAGAGAAATCTAATTTTTCAATATTCTTTTTTCTTTTATGGTAATTGCTTTCTTTGTCCTATAAGAAATCTTTGCCTATCCCCAGGTCATAAAGACATTCTTCTATGTTTTCTTCTAAAAGCTTTATTTTGTTATCTTTTCCATTTCAATTGATGATCCAGCTCAAATTGTGATGTGAAGTATAGGCTGCAGTTCATTTTCCCCAGTATGCACTGTCCATTTGTTGAAAAGATTTTCCTTTTTCCTTTTTCCACTGGTACCTTTGTTAAACATCAGCTGACTCTGTAAGTGTGGATTATTTATGGACTCTCTATTCTGTTCTATTAATCTATTTGTCCATCCTTAGGCCAATATCACACTGTCTTGATTACTATATATTTTTAGTAGGCCTTATGTCAGGTGAGTCTTCCAACTTCAGTGATCTTTTCCTAGATTATTTTGGCTAGTCTAGATCCTTTCCATATCAATATATTTTAGAATTAACTTGTCACTTCCTATTTCATGTATTTTTCAAATTTATTTATTATTTAGTAATCTCTACATCCAACATGGGGCTCGAATTCACAACCCCAACATCAAGAGTGGCATACTCTGACTGAGCCAGCCAGGTGCCCCCAGTTTCTATTTTTTTAACAGCCTCTGATCAGGAACGTCTTGAATCTATAATATAATCAGTTTGGGGAGAACTGATAACTTAGCATTTTGTTTTCGAATCCAAGAACATGGTATATCAATTTATGTTGTCTTCTTTCTCTTGGCACTATATTGTAGTTTTTTGTGTAAAGGTTTTTATTACATGTTTTGTTGTTGTTCTTGTTAAACTTATTTCTGTTTTTTTGATACTAAGGCAAATGAAATTGTTTTAAATTTTTCATTTTCAACTGTTTACTGCTAATATATAGAAACAGATTTTTTGTAAGTTTATCTGGTATTCTGATAACTTACTAACTCATTACTTAAGGTTTACATAAACATGTCACCTAAGAATAGGGACAAGTTTTGCTTCTATCTTTATAATTTTTATGTTTTTTATTTATTTTTCTTCCCTTGTTACACTGGTTAGGGCCTGCAACAAAATGATGAATTGAGGTTGTAAGAATGGGCATGTTTGGCTTGTTTTGATCTTAGGGGAAAAGCATTCGGCTTTTACCATTAAGTATCTTGTTAGCTATAGGCTTTTCATAGGTACCCTTTATTGGGCTGGGGAAGTTCCCTTCTATTCCAGTTTGCTGACACTTTTTCTCATGAATCTTGCTGAATTCTGTTTAATGCTTTTTCCGTATCACCATCAATATCAATATAGTCTCATACACACTGTAACCAAAGAATGCTACTAATTATGTCAAACGAGGTACTTGACGGGTTGCTTCCCAACCTAACATGATGTTATGCATCAAAATGAGAATGTTATATTTGGGATTTGGACATTACTTTGTTCCATTAGAAAACTATATCTGACATTTAAAAAAAATTATTCTTCTACATAGTGCAAAAGCAAAGATATTAAAAGTAATATTCTTCCTGAACCAGATCTTGTTTCACCAGTGAAAAGAAAAATAATACAAATTAAAACAGCATGAAATGTATTTTAAAAATTTTTTTTAAAGTTTAAAAAAATTTTTTAAAGTAATCTCTACACCCAACGCAAGACTCAAACCTATAACCGTGAGATCGAGTCACATGCTCCACTGATTATGCTAACCAGGCACCCCTAAAATGTATTTTTAAGTCTTTCTTTAGTTTTTTTTTTTTTTTAAACATTTATTTATTACTGAGAGACAGACACAGAGCGTGAGCAGGGGAGGGGCAGAGAGAGAAGGAGACGCAGAATCAGAAGCAGGCTCCAGGCTCTGAGCTGTCAGCACAGAGCCCGACACAGAGCTCACAGAGCTCGAACTCACAAACTGTGAGATCATGACCTGAGCCGAAGTCGGTCACCTAACCAACTGAGCCACCCAACCGCCCCAAGTCTTTCTTTAGTTTTGATACTCAATTTCATTCCAAAAAAAATTTAAGCTAAGCCATAATACCTTTTAATGTCTTGTGCTTTATGGCACATATTAAAATGGCTACTGCAAAGAAGCATTCAAAAAAATTTTTTTTTGTTTATTTATTTTGTGTGAGAGAGAGCACACGGGAGAGGGAGACAGAGGGAGAGAGAGACAATCCCAAGCAGGCTTTGCACTGTCAGCACAGAGCCCAGTGTGGGGCCTGAACTCACGAACCGTGAGATCATGACCTGAGCTGAAGTCAAAAGAGGGTGCTTAACCGACTGAGTCACGTAGGTACCCATTTTTAAAATTTTTTTAAAGTTTGTATTATTTATTTTATGTGTGTGTGTGTGAGAGAGAGAGAGATAGAGCACGCACATGGGAGGGGCACAAAGAAGTATTTTAAATAAAATTTGGCTTTGTTATAGTTGTCATATTACCAGTTAACTTACACTGCATGCCACCCTGTACAAAAAAGCTTTTAATATAAGTTACACGTAATGATTCTACCTTCACAAAACTATTCAGCAGCTGGGCAATTTTAGATAAGAAACTTAATTTCTCCAAGCCTCAGTTTCTAATCTGTGAAGTGGGATTAATAAAGAACATACATTACAGGGTTATTGGGAAAATCTAGTAAGATAATATATGCAAAATGTTTAGTACAGTGTTTAACACATAGTGAATACTCAACAAATGTCAGCGATTATTATTCAATTAATACAAATCTAGATGATTGCCCCCAGTGGCAGTACTAAAAAGTGGTGAAAAAACTGGAAAAAGAAATCAATAAATCTCAATTTTCAGTCTTGATTACTCATGGTGGATTATCTAGATCAGAAAACATGTGTCATGTGATGTGTTTTATTTGGCCTTAAGGTGTGCTGAAACATAAAACTGCCAATATTTTACAGCTTTTAAATCTACAAAAACAGGAATCTCATATAATTCAATTAAATAAATGCCAGCATTTTGGAACAGAGTTTACACAAACACAGGTTTCAGTTTCTTTAGAAAATTAGGACTTTGTGGCAACAAGTCCAAATATCTATGTAGTAATTAGCTGCAGCTAGTAGTACCAGTTGCCATCCCCTTTATATGGCATGAGTTCTTTTCTATTTGCTACAATCCACACCATCCTATTGTGCCTTATAACCCAACAACTTTACTCATTCATATTACCCTGGCTAGCCCCTGTGGCTACTGGAACTGGAAACCTCTCTCTCTCTCTTTTTTGTAGACACACTAGAGAGACGAGATGCTTATTTAGATTCAGGTGGTCTTTAACTGTGGGATTTTTTTTTTTTTTTTTTACTCTACCCAAATTATAAATATTTGTTTTCTATGTATTGATAAACAGGTTGAGAGGAGAAATATAAACACACGCATCTTTTAGATGTCATTAAGGTATATTAACCCACACTCTATAATTGTGACATACAGAATAGTAGGGATCAAATAAAAAAATACTGAACATTTACTCCTCAAAGGTAAACGACAATGATAACTCCAGATGGCTCTGGAGTCAAGGGCTCCAATATTTGAATATTTGAAGCCATTAAGCCCCAGTTAAATCATTAAAACTCTTAAGCTTCAGGTTTTCCTTGTGTATTATAAAGATGATATTGCATACCTAAAAAGGTTGAGCGGCGAATAAATTAGGTAAAACCAGTGAAATGGAAACGTCTATTTATGCCCCTATCCCACCCTCTATCATTCATTCCCTCTGGCTCCTGTTAAGGGAGAAAGTGCTTTATGATGAAGAGGTCATTCCTTAATATTTATGTTTAAGCACTATGTAGGCAAGAATTCTCAAGGCGGGGAGGGGGATGTGTGGACCGAGAGCATCTCACTGGACCAGGGAAGTCTATCCACACCGTTATCATGGGTGTTTACACTGCACTCTGAACTTTATAGAAAAACATAAATCTCTTTCACTGAAGCCATCCTTTGTATTGTGCAGCAAAATGTAACCAGCATCCCTTGTAAGTAGACCACACTCAGAGAACGGGAAGAGTAAGGCCCAAGGTACTACGCATTATTTTATAATACGTTCTCACCATCCCCAATTCCTCTTCATCTAGGACACAAGACGCGCAGCTTTATCGGGGCACGGCGACAAAGGAGTCGAATCGCAGGCATTGGCCCGAGGGAAAACACTCTCGGCCAGGGGCGGGGAGGCACCCTGGCTACAGGGAAAGCAGAAGCCTGCGCGCCGCGGGTCCTCAAGCAGAGGATGGGCACCGATCTCCCGGGCGCGGGGCCCGGCCCCGGGGGTGCGCTGCGCCGGGGCGGAACGCCGGCCGGGAGAGGGGAGGCGCGAGTCCCGCCCCGGCCTGGAGCAGCCCGAGGGTTCGCACCGCTCCCGGGAAGGGCGCCTCCGCGGAAAGCACAGGCCCAGCCAGAGGCCGGGCAGGCGCCGGGCACAGCCGGGGGCCGCGACCCGGCTCCGCGACGCTGCCGTTACCCGGCCCCTCCCCCGCGCGCCAACCTGCGGCCGCAGCCGCCGCTCACCTGGTGGCGTCTGCGACGTTCCTGACGAACAGGGAGGTGTTGGGGGGCCTCGTGTAGCGCGACATGGCCGCTTCCTCCGTTGCCTTTGGGCCTGCCCGCGGCCGCCAGGCTCGCTCCGTTTCTCTCAGTCGCCGCTGCCGCCACAGCAGCTCCGCCGGCCCCCGGCGCGACCCCCTCCCCTCGGCCTCGGCCCCGCGAGCGCGCAGCCGCAGAGGCGGGCGCGGGGCGGGGGGGCGCTGCGCGGCGCGAGCTTGTCCGTGCAGACCGCGCGGGGGCGGAGCCCGAGCCGAGGGGATCCGGGGAGGGGGAGGCGCGGGGTCCTGAAGATCCAGGGAATCCGAGGAGGGGGCGGTGCCGGGGTCTGCCAAGGTCCGGGGAGGGGGCTGTGCGGGAGTCCCGGGGTCCGAAGAGATCCGGGGAGAAGACGGCGCGGGGTCCCGCAGACCGAGGGAATCTGAGAAGAAAGGGGCGGCGCAAGAGAGGATCTGGGAGGGGGCGGTGTGGAAGGGTCCCAGGTTCCGAGAAGATCTGGGGATGGGGCGGTGCCGAGGTACGCGGGGATACGGGAAGGAGGGGAGCTTGGAGGCTGGAGTCCGAGGGGTCTGGAAAGGGGGCGCTTGGGGTCAGAGAGTGTCAGGAGGGCGGAGGCCAGCGGGGTCCTAGGAGCTGAAACTGAGGCGGGGGATAGAGGATCCGGAGAGAGGGTGTTGGGAGTCGTCGGAGTGGGTGGTCGTGAAGGTAGAGTTCAACTGCTGAACAGCCGATGGCCCGTGGGGCCTTCATCCTTACATCCTCAGCCCAAGACCTTGGCACTAGTTCCGCCTACGGTTCCTTTAGCCCTGAGCCTAATAAGGCTTTAAAATTGTGAGGATTCGGGGGTTTTGTTTGTGTTTTGATTCTTCACTTAGGGCACACTATTCAGCTGTGGATACATTCATTTAGATATTTACTGAGTGCCTACTATGCACCAGGAATGTGTTAGGTGTGGGATATAGCAACACTACAGGCCAAGTCCCAACCCTTATTGTAGAGAGAGGGTGCAACAATAAACGAATGAACAAATGAGGACGTGATGTAGAAGAAAGCAGTGAAAAGGCAGTGGCAATTAAGCAAATTAAAAATTTTTTTTAAATTTTTATTTGCTCTGGAAGGAGAGAGGCAGAACGTGAGAGGGGGAGGTGTGCAGAGAGAGAGAGAGAGAGACAGAATCCGAAGCAGGCTCCAGGCTGTCAGCACAGAGCCCGATAGGGGGCTTGAACTCAAGATCTGTGAGATCATGACCTGAGTGAAGTTGGTTCCCCAACCGACTGAGCCACCCAGGTGCCCTGGTGATTAAGCAAATTTAAAGTATCCTCCTTACCTTGCTCCAAAATGTAGCCCAGCCCTTTCTAGTTACACTTCTGCTTTCAGGTTTACTCTTCTCATTGGCATTACCCAGCACTGTAACAAGGTAACTTGTTAATTATTATTTTTATATGTTTCTGTTTATTTAGTAATCTCTACACCCAGCATGGTTGCTCGAACTCATGACCCCGAGATCAAGAGTCATGCACTCTTCCCACTGAGCCATCCGGGCACCCCCAGGTAACTTATAATTATTGATAACACTCCTTTTTATTCTCAGAAGTGGTAGATTTTGGAGGATAAATAATAGGGTGACCCTACATAGCTCAGACTCAAAGGCTGTGAGAGTTTCCCAAGCTCTAGAACCGCTTCTGGAACAGTGGCCATTCGTTTAAAAAGGAATTACTTTGGCACAGTAGGCACAGGACTACACGGAATATAAAAGGGATGAGGAGGTGTGGTCAGCGTTCCTAGTCTCATAGAGCTTACAATTTGGTAGGGAGGGAGAATCTAAAAACTAATAAAGACATAGACGATGACAAGGGCTGTGGTAAGAGCTCTATGCTGAAGGAGAGGGGACCTTATAGTGGTTGGCAAACAGGGCTAGAGGGTTACTGAATTTTTACCCTAAGTCTTGGGGAGGTATTTCAAGACTGAAGAAGAGCAATCCATGCACTGAAAACAGCATATGCAGTGACTTTGAGGCAATATAGGAATGATATGAGGCAAACGAGCCAAAAGCTGAAGAACAGGAAAGTGAGGCTGGGGAGCAGACCTGGTTTATAGTAGGGAAGTTTGGAATGCTGACTATATTGGTTTGCTAGGGCTGTCATAACAAGTTACCTCTGATGCAGTTGTTTAAAACAAGAGAAATTTATGGGGCATCTGGCTGGCTCAGTCGGTGGAGCATGCAACTCTTGATCTCAGGGTTGTGAGTTCAGCCCCACATTGGGTGTAGAGATTTACTTAAAAATAAAATCTTTAAAAAAGACAGAGAAATTTATTCTCTCACAGTTCTGGAGGTCAGAGGTGCAAAATCATGGTGTTAATAGGACCACACTTTCTCTAAAGGTTCTAGGGGAGAATCCTTCCTTGCTTCTTCCAGTCAGTCTCAGGTGCCTGCAGACATTCCTTGGCTTGAGGCTGCATATTTCCAGTCTCTGCCTCCATCTTCACATGACCTTCTCCTCTTCTGTCTTATAAGAATACTTGTCATTGGATTGGGTGCCCACCCAGATAATCCAGGTTTATCTCATGTCAGGATCCTTAATTGTATCTACAAAGACCTGTTTTTACAAATGAGGCCATATATGGGAATTAGGGCTTGGACATACCTTTTCTGGGGCCACCGTTCAACCCATTATACTGACCTTGTGGGGAAAAGAGACTTGATTTTGTGCAAAATGAGTCATTAATAAACCTATTGCCTGACATATGAAGTAGGGTAAAAACTCCATGTAAACTGTGAATTTACTTAGTTAAAAATAGATGCATTTATGTGCCCAGATGTAAATAGGATTTTTTTCTGAGTGGAGGCATTATACTCTGAATTTTACTTTCTTCTTCTTACCTTTGATACTGTCAGATTATTATTTTTAAAATCCTTTTTAAAATTGGAAATGCCTGGGGCACCTGGGTGGCCCAGTCAGTTAAGCATCCGACTTCCGCTCGGATCATGATCTCGTGGTTCACAGTTTATTTGAGTCCAGTGTCATTCTCAGTGCTGACAGCTCAGAGCCTGGAGCCTCCTTCGGATTCTGTGTCTCCCTCTCCCTCTCTCTGCAAACCCCCCTGCTCACACTGTTTCTCTCTTTCTCTCAAAAATAAACATTTTTTTAAAAATAATAAAAATAAAATAAAATTGGAAAAGCCCTAGAAAGCTCTTTGCAGTTTGAAAAAAAGCTTTTGTAGGAGTATGTGAAAAGTCTTACAGTGCATGAGGAGTGGGTTTTTGTTGTTGTTGTTGTTCCTATTGCTAGAAGTATCTGAAGGAAGGATTTTAAACTGTAAAAGTTTCGGTTAGAAACTTGAACTTTGAAAGTAGCTGGAATTGATTTAAAGTAAATTGTGGAAATGGTAACTGTAAGGAGATGGACGTGTTAAATAGCTTGACTGTAGTATTTATTTCACTGTGTATATATCTCAAATCATCATGTTGCACACCTTAAATGTGTACGCTATTTAATAAATTAATTTAGTTGTGGAGCCATAATTATTTACATTACATAAAAAGGTACGCACTTCCTGTTTCTGAATATGAAGTGTAAAGAAGTGTCAGTAAGCTGTTTTCTACTTGGAAGGCCCAACGAGGGACATGGTCAAGAACAGACAATGAAAGAAGGTTATACAACAGTAGGCTTAGCCAGTGTCTTGACCAGGTCCTCAGACCAGCTGAGATGAGTAACTGTTGAAACTGTACTTTGCCTTCTTAAAGCAGTGGGGAAAAGGCTTAAGTCAAGACTAAATACCCTGCCTGTCACTAGACTCACAAGCATTTACATATTTACCCTAAGTCCTAGAATTTAGCTAGGTGCCATTCAGTAAATCAATCATTGTTTTCTTTACCAATGGGATCCTACAGGCTTGGGAGAGTTAATGTTCTCTCTAAATTGCCAGAGAATTCCCAAGGAGTATACCACTGGCAAAAGCTGACCATTGTTTAATGACTATTGTCCCTCTTTCATAGCAGAGTTTAATATACTGGGTTTTTTTGCAGTAACTACTGCTTTCCATTTAATACATTTTATTGTGGGTTTTTTTTGTTTATTTATTTTTGAGACAGTGCAAGCCGGGGAGTGGCAGAGAGAAGGGGACAGAGGATCCTAAGGGGGCTCTGCGCTGACAGCAGCAAGCCCCATGTGGGGCTCGAACTCACGAACCAAATTCATGAACCGTGAGATCATGACCTGAGCCAAAGTTGATGCTTAACTGACTGAGCCACCCAGGTGGCCCTTCATTTAATACATTTTAAAAATGTCAGTCTATCCTCACCACAAAAAAATAATAATTATGTGACAGCATGGAGGTGTTAGTGAATGATACAGTAGTAATCATCTTGCAGTATACAAAGGTGTAGAGTCAACACTGTTGTGCATCTTAAACTCATACAATATAATATGTCAATTATATCTCAATAAAAATAAATAGTATATGTGCTGTCGAAGCACTAAATATAAGCTCAATAAATATGAGCACTAAAAATAAGTAAAATAAATAAAAGTTATGATCTATGATTTTTCCCCATAAGAGACAGACTTCAACTGGAAAATATTTTAGGAAAGTCGATAAAGTTATTTCCAGTTTAGATACAATCATTTCTTTATCTCACTTTTCAAAAGTAAACAGATTTTAAACTTTTCACTGAAATCACACTTCCATAAAGAAAATAGTAAGAAAAATTAAGAATCTTTTTTTAACTTGTTAAAATTTGTCTTGCTGAGCAAGTCTTTAAAATCAGTAATCTATAAGTTATGTTTAAAATAGAGGCACAAAGAACTTATTTCTAATGTTTACTCTTGAGCCCTGTCTCTGGAGGAGATTGCTGATAGCTAACTTGTCATTTAGAATCTGAGCACTTAGGACTTGCTGTCATTCTCCACCTACCTGCCCTCTAAGGCAGTGGCTATCTTAGCTGGCTATCTCTCCTCTTTTTGACTTTGGAGCATCTATTCCAAGTGGTAGACAGGAGAAACACAACCCTCTCAATTTCAATGGCAGATTTTATGGAAAAGTTTGAAAGTATATGACACTGTTTCTGGGTTACTAGTAAAGTTTGAAATCCAAATTTCTAATTACCATCAATGACCAAAAACAGGTTAATTATCAGGTCTGTAACTAAAGAGTCAAATCATGAAAGACTAGTGTATCTTAATCAGATTAATGAACTAGTTTTTTTTTTTAAAAAGGGTATTTGTTGCAGCATTACTCTTTCTCTGTCTCTCTCTAATTTGAGAGAGAGAATGGGCATGAGCAAGGGAGAGGGGCAGAGAGAAAGAGAGAATCGTAAGTAGGCTCCACGCTCAGCAGGGAGTCTGGGGACCCTGACATAGGGCTTGATCCCATGACTCTGGGATCATGACCTGAGCCAGAATCAAGAGTTGGATGGTCAACTGACTGAGTCATTCAGGTGCTCCTGAACTAATTTTGTTTTTAACTGTCAACTTGGAGCACAAGAACTGATTGAAAATTAACTTGTACTTGGGTATGTGTGAATGTCTTGAAATCTGTGTGATGAAAAGTATTTTGAAGAAACAAACTGAGGATTAATGAAGCCACCTGATAGTGAATCTCTCTTGTGCTGGCAACTCACTCCCCAACAGATGGTGCTAGCTCCCCTCTAGTTAGAGCTGCTCTGGTCTACCCTTTCTTAAAATGTACCATGATGTCAAAGGTAAAGAGTAATGTGGTGATTTGCATAGAATGCATTGTAAACTTTCTTCTATTGCTCCTGAACTTTGGTTTATAAGACATTATTCCACACAATCTAGTTGAAAAATTTATGATCATATCCTCTTTTGAAGTTGATTTCTTCCACAGCAGCTCTAGGAAATAATTTAAAAGGTCATTTATATGATAACAATGCTAACTTTTTTCAGAAAAAGTTAGCTTACCGAAGGTCTGTCACTTTACCCAACATATTCCCTAAAATGGCACTTGGATCTTGAAAATGTTAGAGGTAGTGGTTAATGTTTAGTGATGATCTACTGTATTTTAAAGATAGTTACCAGGAACTGGGGATGAAGTTATGCTTCCGAATTCTGAAAGTCTTGGCCCAATATTCCCCAAACTTAAGTCATTTTTGTATATCCTATGAGATTTTTGCCATGATGCACTTCTTTACCGTAATAGGCTTACTATTTTTTCTTTAAATTGGCTTACTTTTATTTTAAAAGAACACTCTATCACCAATATTAATTTTAAAAGTTTCACAGAGGGTAGTCATTACAAAATATCATTTAAAAACTTTTTTTAATGTTTATTTATTTTTGAGAGAGAGACAGAGAGTAAGTGGGGGAGGGGCAGAGAGAGAGGGAGACCCAGAATCTGAAGCAGGCTCCGGGCTCTAGGCTGTCAGCACAGAGCCTGACACAGGTCAGTTCACAGGAGATCATGACCTGAGCCGAAATGGGACGCTTAATCGACTGAGTGACCCAGGCACCCTATAAAATATCATTAAAAAAAAAAAAAAAAGTAAATTCTAGCCAATTACTTTTTTTTTTAATTTTTTTTTAACGTTTATTTATTTTTGAGACAGAGAGAGACAGAGCATGAACGGGGGAGGGTCAGAGAGAGGGAGACACAGAATCTGAAACAGGCTCCAGACTCTGAGCTGTCAGCACAGAGCCTGACGCAGGGCTCGAACTCACGGACGGCGAGATCATGACCTGACCTGAAGTTGGCCGCTTAACCGACTCAGCCACCCAGGCACCCCGAATTACTTTTATCTACAAAGGTTCCAAGACCGAGGCCTTCTCTCCCTTAAAAAGGGAAATTAATCATTCAATAGAGAGATGTTAAAGCCACACTAGTACCAAACTAAAACTCTCCCCTAATGTAGAGTATTAAAAGGGGACCAATTCTCACCCTATGCAAGTCAATATTTAAAGCTGCATCAGTGTAACACATAAAACCATCTGTAGTAGTACCACCAATGGTAAGTTGTCCTACATTTGGGGAGACATTCTAGCTAGAGAGAGATGCACATGTAAACAGGGCATTATAATACAGTTTCATTAGTGGTACACAAAGATTTCAGGGTACTATGTAGAACAAGATGGAAACATTAGCTCTCTGTGGAGAAGGGAGGCTGCAAGTTATGGTAGAGAAAATTGATGTTTGAGCTATTTATTGAAGGGTGAGTATAAAGTCACTGAGGAGCAGAAAAAACAGGACATTTCAGAGACAGTGAACTACCTGGTGGTAGGGGTAGTGTGGTGTGCTCAACAGAGGGGGCGGGGCAGGAGGGGGGGAGGAAGAATGCTAAAGAAGTTGGAATGGAGATTAGGAGCCGAATTTTGAGAGGTTCTGTGTGTGTGTGTGTGTGTGTGTGTGTGTGTGTGTGTGTGTGTGTAGCTTTGTCTTAATTCTTTTGGTAATGGGACTCCATCAAACGTTTTTAAACAGGGGATTAAGAAAATCAGATCTGTGTTTTATAAGGATAATTCTGGCAGAGATGCATAGGATGAATTGCAGGGAGTAGTGAAACAGAGCCTGGTGCAAGCAGATCAGTTGAAAGTCTCTTGCATGGAATGTATTTTCTCTTGAAAACAATACTTCTTAAATCAGAAAAAGACAAATACTGATTCCACTTAGATGTGGAATCTAAAAAAGAAATCGAGCTCATAGATACAGAGAACAGACTGGTGGTTTCCAGAGGCAGGGGATGGTGATTAGGCAAAATGGGTGAAGAGGGTCAAACGGTACAAACCTCCAGTTACAAGAAAATGTACTGCATGGTGACTATAATTAACAATACTGTATTCTATATTGAAGGTTGCTAAGAGAGTAGATCTTAAAAGTTCCCATAACAAGAAAACAAAAATTTGTAACGACGTGTGGTGATGGATATTAACTGTACTTATTGTGGCGATCATTTCATCATAGATACACATATCAAATCATTATGTTATACACCTAAAACTAATACAATGTTGTATGTCAGTTATATCTCAATTAAAAAATACATACACCCTGTGTAACCAACACTCTAATCTAAATGTAGAACAGTTTCATCACCCCCAGAAATTTCCCTTATTCTGCCTTCCAGTAACCCTTCTCCCCAAACTTGATCACCACTTTTATTTCTATCGACATGTAAGCAGAACTCTGTTCTAGCTTCAGTGCCATGGAAGGGCTTCAAGCCACTGTAGAACTTGGCTTCAGGTGTTGTAGGGGAACCACAAGAGGTGGTTGTGGAACTGGGGCTGGATAACGGGAATCTGGACCTTACCCTCTGTGGTCTCCAGCTGGAGTCAGTGGTGTGTGCATCTGTCATTGGCTTTTTGGTGGGTCTCATATTTGTTTAGACTTCTCCAGTTGTCTAGAAACTGACTTTATGTGAAATGGAGAATGCAGCTTTCACAAACACTGGCTGAAAATTTCACAAACACCAGCTGAAGTAATTCAAGGTAGTGTCAACCCCTTGACGAGCTTGGCTCTGTTCAAAAGGGGAATGTTGGGGTTGAGTCATCTTTGACACTAGCCTAAAGAAGGAGTCATCAAAAATTCAGAGTCAGGTGGACACCTATGGAAAGCTGAAGAGAACAAACTTTAACCTGAAGGAGGAACTAATTCCCCTGATAAAAGAACTTAATGAAGAAAGATCTAGACACTCAAGGCCAGAAGAAATGATGGCTGAAGTTATAAGAATGATCTGGTCCCTGAGCTAGCAGTCACCATATCTCAATAAGCTTTGCAACAGATCCCTCATTATCCCTCCAAAGGGTGGGCTTGGTCTGAAAGCAGGGCTGATTTTTCCCTCTGCTCAGGCCTCCTGTGCTGCCAGGCCACATTCACCCAGCTGTGCTCCGATACGAGGTTCATTACTACTCCCCATCCAAGGACATAGTTCCTGTGGAAACCTCCTTTTTCTTCCCATTTCCTGGGAAGCACTTATAGAGAGCCCTCTTCTTGGGCTAGAGTTTCTCCTGCACCTCTGAATCCTAAAAACAGAAGCTCTTTTGAAGTGAATCCAAATTTCAGATGAACGAACTATGGGAACCAACATCATGAAACTAGAGACTTTCAAAATGATGTCTCTTCAAAAAGAATTTTAATCTCATTCATCAGTATTTTATTTATTTGATCTGATTTTATCTATTTGAGAGACAGAATGAGCATGAATGAGATGGGAGAGCGGAAGAGGGAGAGAGAGAGAGAGAGAGAGAGAGAGAGAGAATCTTAAGCAGCCTCCATGCTCAGCATGGGGTGAGGGAGGTGGGGATAGAGGTGCCTATACAGAACCTGATCCCATGACCCGAGATTTTGACCTGAATCACCCAGGTGTCCTGTCATTCATCAGCATTCTATGTATATATGTATGTAGGTATGTATGTATTATTTTAGAGAGAGAGAGAGCAGGGGAGAGAGAGAGAGAGAAAATCCCAAGCAGTCTTCACACCCAATGCAGAGCCTGACCCGGGGCTTGATCCCACAATCCTGGGATCATGATCTGAGCTGAAATCAAGAACCGGCTGCTCAACCAACTGAGTCACCCAGACGCCCCCAGCAGCATTTTAAATGCTACTTCAAGGAGGTGCCTGGATGGCTCACTGGGTTGAGCATCAGATTGGATTTTGGCTTAGGTCATGATCCCAGGGTCATGGGATCAAGCCCCACATTGGGCTCTGTGCTGAGCATGGAGCCTGCTTGGGATTTTCCCTCTCTCTCTCTCTCTCTCTCTCTCTCTCCTTCTCCTCTGCTCAGACTCTCTGTATTTCTCTCTCTAAAATAGAATAAATAAAAATAAATTTTAAAAACTGCTACTTAAAGGACTATACTTGTGCTCAAAATGACATCTAATAGAACTTTAGTTCTCAGAACACTGTTTTATAAATATTTTTATATAGTTTTATAAAGTTAGTTTTACTTTCTTTTTCTCTACACATAGTATCAATATTGTGTTTTACTTAACTATATATGCCGTTTATCAATAGTGTACAATAGTGTATAATTGCAAGTGGATTCTAGGGTTTTTCACAGGGTCCCAGACAAGATTGATCCCTAGCTGTGTCTAGTGATTCAATAACACACATTTTATTGACTTTTCCTTTTTGCCTGTATCACTCCCCTGTTTTCTGGAATTATGTTCCAAATAAGTCACCTGCACTTATGAGTCCCTGGCTCTGCTTCAGGGGAATCTAAGCAAAGACATTGGAATGTACATCCAGCCATACTACATATAAGTAGACTCTCTTGCCTTCCATCACTAAGGTTGTAGTTAATGTGGACATTGCCATCAATAAATGAAACTTAGTGACATCTCTCTGAACGTCAGTCCTTGTCAGAGAGAGAGCATGCAATAACAATGTAATCTCCAGACGGTGCATGCCTCTGGTCCATGAATTCTCTAAACCTCTCTCGTGCTGTGCCTTCTCACGTTCCTGAATATATCAGTCACATTAAATCAATGAGATTGAGCTGCTCCTTGCTTATTCCATTGTTTTTCTGTATCATCCAGAAAAGTATTGGAATCTTTGGTCATAGGTGTCTTTCAATAGTGGTGCAGTCTCAGTAAGTGTCTGACAGCAAGCTAGTAATTTGTTTTCAGTAGAAAAATGGTGAGCAGTTGCATTGGGTAATTTTAGGAGCTGAGAGCCTGGAGAAGTTCTGCACTGAAGCCAATCCTGTATGTGTCAGAGACTGCCTCATTAGAGCTAGTCGCACACCCTGTCAATCTCGGAGTGGATGATAAACATCAAGAGAGAGCATTGTCCAATGCAGAACACTGGGCATGAACACAGTCTTTTTATTTATTTATTTATTTATTTTTAATCACCTGCAGCCTCTCAGGCCAACATATGCCCTTGAACTGAGAGTTTCAGAACTAGAACAGGGGTCAGTTAGCGGTATCTTTAGGATTCATGGTCACAGGCCCTTAGACTGGCAACAGGGTCGAGCTGGTAGAAACATTCTTCAAAAGTCTAGTGATTCTCGGCTCTCTGTTCTTATTTAAGAGAAAAACACCAAAAAACGGATTGGAAGCTTGGCCAGGGTGTGTTAATTGGTGGCTTCACTATACTAATACTTAGGTCTTATTTTGTAGATGCCCAAATATTGGCAACTGCAGGTTTTTTTTCCTCCTGGGCTAGGTTTTTGTTTATTTGTTTAGTTGTTGTTGTTCTATTTTTCAGGAGAGAGAGACCCCTTTTATCCTCCTGTAGGAGGTGCAAGACTGGCTATTATTATTCTAGGAGCTGAGTAGGGGCAGGGCACTAGGGTTCTCACAACTCAATACATGGAATTGAACTTAACCTTCCTTTTTTACCATTTGTCTTACTTCCCTGAAATATCCCTGAGGCTAGAGCTCTGTTTTAACTTTTACAGTGAGAATACCTGTCTTCTTATGTTGGGATGGGAAAGGCACCCAACACCCACCCACCTAGGTTCCTGGCTATGCAATGTTAGAGCTGGCATTTGGAGATCTAGCTGCTCCTTATATGGGCTTATAACTAATCTTGTCACTTCAAAATGGCAGGTACCTCATTATCCCTCCAAAGGGTGAGCTCGGTCTGAAAGCAGACACAATTAGATACTCTTTTAGGTGGGGTTCCCTAGAAGCAAAGCCTGATATTGGGATTCTTGAGCAAGTGATTTATCAAGGGCTGGGAGTGAGGGATGCAGGATAAGGCCAGAGAAGCTAAGCAAAGGTGTGGTTTCAGAAGATATCTAGCCTTGGCCTGATCTGCTGGGGAGCTCTAGAGTGTGTATTGCCCTGCTATAAGGCAGGGGCTTTTATGCCCCAGCATCAGTCAGTCATGCAAGTAGTTCAAGATCCCCGGCATCTCTAGGGAGGGTGGCTCCCCTAAGCTGTGGACGATCAGTTTGCTACAGCGGGGTACAGATGTAAATCCTTAGTAGTCAACACTGCAGCAGCTAGGATGGGTGCACTGTCTTGCTGAAGGGAATCAGGGCAGGAGACCAATAGCTATTACTACAGGTACAGAAGTAAAGAAGAGGAAATAGTCATTTAAAATTTTTTAAAGTTGGGGTGCCTGGCTGACTCAGTTGTTAAGAGTATGGGACTCTTGATCTCAGGGTAGTGAGTTTAATCCCCATGTTGGGCATAGAGATTACTTAATAAAACTTAAAATGTTTTAAAGTTAATAAATATTGTAAATACCAGAAAATCCAGAAGAAAAATATTACAGGTGCCTGGAACCTCTCTATGGTACTATTTATCCTTTCTTGCTTTACTCCATAGACAACTTTGATCCCTCTCTCTCTCACACACACACACACTTTTTAAGTTATCTGTATGCCCAACGTGGGGCTTGAACTCACAACCCCAAGATCAATAGTCACATGCTCTACTAACTGAATCACCCAGGCACCCCTGATCTCTTCTTCATATGACAATGGTTTGTAATATTTTCTATAAGGAGCATAAATTTAGTTTAGCATGACTGGTTGAAATTTGTTTTTTATTATTGATAATCTGGAAAAGTTTTTTTTTTTTTAATGTTTATTTTTGAGAGAGAGAGAGAGAGAGACAGAGTGTGAATGCGGGAGGGGCAGAGAGAGAGGGAAACACAGAATCCAAAGCAAGCTCCAGGCTCTGAGCTGTCAGCACAGAGCCTGACATGGGGCTCAAACTCACAACCGCAAGATCTGACCTGACCCAAAGTCTGATGCTTAACTGACTGAGCTGCCCAGGCACCCCTGGAAAAAGTTTTTTTTAGCTTCATATTTCATGACTAGTAATGACTCTGATGTCATGCATATTTTTAGAATTATTGTCAAATATAGTAAAGCCTCATATGAGCTGTCAAATTTCAAGACATTTCAAGTTTTCTTGGGCAGTGATAAACCTTATTTTTTTTTAATAGGCCGCATTCATCAATCAATTTGTCTGCCATATCCTATCTCAGATGAATATAATGAGCTTTATGTTATCCTTATTGATGCCAGTAATTTGCATTAAATCAAGAATCATTTAAATCTTCTTCCAATGACTGACGTGTCATCAGCCTTTGTCAAGAGCAGCTGCATCAGGTATGCTGAGACAATATCTAGTACTTTGCAATGCCTGTATAATGTATGACTTCATAGACAGATATACTCATTGTGTATAGTCCTCCTAAGTTTGTATGCTGCAAACAATAATTCTGATAAATTCTATTATGTACAATCTCCTTCAAAAGAGGGGGGAGAAACTATGATACATTTATAATTGTATACATTGCATTGTTGAGTATATCACGAAAGGATAGTACTTCCTGTTTGACTAGGAAGATGAAAATATATTCTTGCCTTCCTAACAATTTTACATATCTAGTGTTTGGAAGAATTTCCAATAACTGGCTTTTACCTCCATTTATTTCAAACCTTGTTTCTTCTCCTCTACCACATACTTATGGTGCCATCCATTGGAGGATAACGTCACATTGCAATATGACCTTTGGTTCTGCACCTCCAATGTAACAGGATGCCTGGTGAGTTGGCATAGCAGACAGTAGGAATATTACTGGAAGCCATTTCTATACTTGGACAACCAGCAGTACTTTCCTCTACACAGAGGTGACTACAATACACATAATTATAGTCCAGTAACTGAAACCAAACGTACACCCAGTTCAATTTCCCATTACATGGATCCCAAAATGTTTATGGCCATTCCAATGTGACATGACCAAGGGAAAGTCTTTCAGAAGGAAAGTCAGAACAGAAAGAGATCTTAAGTCTTAGGTGACTGTGATTGAAATATCTTCTTCAAATTTACTCCCAACATATGACCATGTGAAACCATTTCTAAGCCCTTTTCAGCCCTTGAAGATTAAGCTCCATTGAGCTTCATGGTTCATCTGCCCCTGGGTAGAACATGTGGAATAATATTTATCCAGGAACATTTAGTTTATTTATGCTGTTGTAACAATAGCGGTAGGAAAAAAACAGCCACTATGTTCCAAATGTTCTTGAGATTCAGGAACACTCTTTTATTCACAAATCCAACCCTTCTCTTTGATCTTAATCACTGGTTTTTGAATAAATTCTTCCCAAATTTCACTTCTGTTTCTTCCTCTTTCTTGTCACAGGAATTTTGAACTGTGAAGTCTCATTCTTCTTGTTAGACCTGTGTTTCCAAGAATCTTGCTGACCAAGACTCATCCTTACCAAATGAGTCATGTTCATCTAATTCTGCTAATTCAGTGCAATTTATTTCTAACATATTAATACACAAAGTATTTTTAAAACATATATCTATATTATGCTTTAATCACTTATTTCTAACCATGTATATTAATATACTTTTATACTCAGAAAATTTCCATGTTTTATATACTTATTAATCTTACAAATTCCCTCAGAATAGATTTATTTCTCATTTGATCAATTTTTTTAATGTCTATTTATTTATTTTGAGAGACAGAGAGAGAGAGCATGTGCGAGTGTATGTGAGTGGGGGAAGGGAAGACAGAGAGGGAGAGAAAGAATCCCAAGCAGGTTCTGCAATATCAGCACAGAACCCGATGCAGGACTCGATCTCATGAACCATGAGGCCATAACCTGAGCTGAAATCAAGTCAGACACTCAGCCAACTAAGCCACCCAGGTGTCCCTCTTGTGATCAGTTCTATATTTTGTCATAAAAAAAATATGTGGCAATATGTCAAGGGATGGTGGCCAATTTCTCTGGTATGAGTAGCAGAGGGTAAAAGTGGAATCCATTGCCACAATATTTTTACCTTACAGACCAATTAATACTTTTCAAAAAGATGTTTCTGTCAGTTTTTAAGGTTTTTCCACTTTCATAAGCTTGCTGTCCTGTCACTATTATGGATTGGTTAAGCCGGTTATCTGTAGAGTGATGTAATTTCCTTGCATATATGAGTCTCAATACCACTGAAGTCTTTACTAATTATTGCTGTTTCAGATACCAAGTCAACCAAAGTTAACTAACAAACACTTGCTCAGCTTCTATATTGATTTAAAAATATACAATAAAACTAATGGAAATATTAGTACTCAAAAGTCAAAAAAGGACACGGGAAACACTTCCTAGAATTTTCGAGTTTGAAACTGGAATCTAGGTTAAAGTGTGTGGAGTTTGTTTATTTAACAGCCTTGGGTATTTGAAGATCAGATTCTCTTAGATTAGCAGTACGATAGATGATCCTATTGTGCAATGTAGAAACTGTGGTTTAACATGATCTTGCATAAAACTTAACCATTAATTGAAAGCAGACAAATAGACTGGTCATGAGTTGGCAACTTTGGTCTTTCTACTTATTTATTTACTTATTTTGCTTAGTTTGTTTTCTTTAACTTCACCTTCAATGTTCAATCCATGAGCTAAAAATGCATATTTTGTGTGTATATTTTATTATATTTATTGCAGACTTAATTTTTAAAAAATATTTAAATAAGGGGCTCCTAGGCAGCTCAGTTGATTGAACATTTGATCTTGATTTTGGCTCGGGTCATGATCCCAGGGTTGTGGGATAGAGCTCTATTTTGGCTCAGCATGGAGCCTGCCTGGGATTCTCTCTCTTTCCCTCTGCTCCTCTCCCCTACTAATGCTCTGTTTCTGAAATAAAATTTAAAAAAATTTTTAAGTAAGGGCCACCTGGGTGGCCTAGTAAGTTAAGCAGCTGACTTCGGCTCAGGTCATGATCTCACCATTTGTGAGTTCAAGCTCTGCATCGGGCTATGTGCTGACAGCTCAGAACCTGGAGCCTGCTTCAGATTCTGTGTCTTCCTCTCTCTCTGCCCCTTCCCCGCTCGTACTCTGTCTCTTTCTCCCTCTCTCAGAAATAAGTAAACATTTGGGGCACCTGGGTGGCTCAGTCGGTTAAGCATCCGACTTCAGCTCAGGTCACGATCTGGCGGTCCGTGAGTTCGAGCCCCGCTTCGGGCTCCGGGCTGATGGCTCAGAGCCTGGAGCCTGCTTCCGATTCTGTGTCTCCCTCTCTCTCTGACCCTCCCCCGTTCATGCTCTGTCTTTCTCTGTCTCAAAAGTAAATAAACTTAAAAAAAAATAAAAATAAATAAACATTTAAAAAAATTTTTAAATAAGACTACAACAATGTAAAAGTGTCACTATTGCATAGTTTCCTCATTTCCCTTCTTTTTTCTTTCTCTCTCCTTCAAATGCTTTGCGTTATTCTTCTTTTTTGTCATTGTAGTTTCTCTAGTATTCTAAAATTATGTGGCATAAGATCTCTTTTAATGATGAATGTAAATCACTGGACATTACAGGAGTGCCTGGGTGGCCCAATAAGTTGAGTGTCTGACTTCGGCTCAGGTCATGATCTCACGGTTCATTAGCTCGAGCCCAGTGTTGGATTCTGTGCTGACATCTCAGAGCCGGAAGCCTGCTTTGAATTCTGTGTTTCCCTCTCTTTCTGCCCCTCCCCTGCTCAAGCTCTGTCTTTCTCTGTCTCTCAAAAAAAAAAAAAAAAAAAAATCACTGGACATTCCAGTGTAATAACTTTAAGTCTTTTATTCCCATATCAAATATAATGGCATACATTGTAACACAATTAATTTGATTCTGTGCTAAACCCTGATATCGAATGTTATAGTCAAATATGGGCTTTAAAGCTTTCAAAGAATATGATAGATCCATCTTACATGTCCTCGTAATTGGAGATCTCTGAATGGTCAAGTGTTACTGGAGAAAGAAACTAATATCTGGGTAACAACACACTTGGGTAAAATTACAAACAAACTTTATTTATTTATTTATTTTTAGTGTTTATTTTTGAGGGAAAGAGAGAGTGTGCGAGTGGGGGAAGGAGAGGGAGGGGGAGACAGAGAATCCCAAGCAGGCTCTGTGCTGTCTGTGCAGAGCCCAATGCAGGGCTCAAACTCATGAACCATGAGATCATGGCCTGAGCCAAAGAGTTGGATGCTTAACCAACTGAGCCACTCAGGTGCTCATAAACTAATTTTAGATAAGAAAAGACATGAGAGCCTCAATTTTTGCCATGTGGTATAAATTAGGCAATGAATAAACTGTTTGTCTAAAATGATAACATAAGTGACATTCTAGATTTAAAAAATTTTTTAGGGGCAACTGGGTGGCTCAGTCAGTTAAGCGGCCTATTTCAACTCAGGTCATGATCTCGTGGTTCACGAGTTTGAGCCCCTTGTCGGGCTCTGTGCTGACAGCTCAGAGCCTGGAGCCTGCTTCAGATTCTGTGTCTCCCTCTCTCTCTCTGTCCTTCCCCCGCTCAAGCTCTGTCTCTCTCGGTCTCAAAAATAAATAAACATTAAAAATATTTTAAAAAATTAAATCATATTTGTCTGAAAAAAATTAAAATACTGAATTAAATATCTCTTCTCTCATAATTCAGTTTGAATGAACTTTTCTCAAAAGCCAAACTAATTTATAACAAAGGAAGCTAGTTTTAGTGAAGTCAAGTAGATTATAATAACAATAATTAAATTTGTGTTAATTGACATACAAAACTTATTAGAGCAAAATAAAAAACTTATTAGAATAAATAGGACTGTAAAATGCAGCTTTTGAGGAACACCTTAATCTGATTCACACTTATCACTAAGAAAGGACATGAAATTTCAAGGAATGCTCTCTTGAAAGGAAATGAACCCTTAAAATTCTTATGTCATCATAATTGTATATAAGAATTTTCAGGGGTGCCTGGGTGGCTCCGTTGGTTAAGTATATAACTCTTGATTTTGGTTCAGGCCGTGATCTCATGGTTGTGAGATGGAGCCTGTTTGGAATTCCCTCTCTCCCTCTCCCTCTGTCCCTCCCCTGCTCGTGCACATGCGCGCGCACACACACACACACACACACACACTCTCTCTCTCTCTCTCTCTCTCTCTCTCAAATCAATAAACTTAAAAAAAAGAATTTTCAACTTCTCAAGGAAAATACTTGGAAAGCCTTTATGAAGAATTTGTCTAATTCTAGTTATGTGTTTACTATAGATGTCTCCTTTTAGAAATATTATAGCTTATAATGAGATCTTTATTCAAAACAAATCCTCTGCTTTGCTGCTATACAGTTATCTGGGACTTCTGGCGCTTGGTAGATGGTGTGAACTAAATTGTGCTTCCCCCCACAAAAAAAATTAATAGGTTGAAGCCTTAACCTCCTATGTGACTGTATTTGGAGATGGGGCCTTTAGAGAAGTAATTAAGTTTAAATGAGGTCATAAGAGTGGGGCCCTAATCCAATAGGATTGGTGTCCTTATAAGAAGAGGAGATTCCAGAGATCTTCCTCTTTCTCTCTCTCCTTCCCTGTCCTCTCCCCACCCCTGTGCAATCATAGAGGAAAGGCCATTTGAGGACACAGGGAGAAAATGGCTGTCTGTAAGCCAGGAAGAGAGGCCTCACTATACCAATCCTGACGGCAATTTGATCTTGGACTTCTAGTCTCCAGAACTGTGCAAAATTAATTTCTATTGTTCAAACTACCTAGTCTCCAGGATTTTGTTACGGTAGCCTGAGCAGACCAATATAGTATATACATGCATAGATACAAATAGCACATTATATAAAATTCTGGGACAACAGATTGGCAAGGTCTGATGTGGTGCATAACATTAGAGATGGCAGCGCCTTGGGGAACATCAAAACATCACTTTTGAACATAGGTGATATTTCCAGTTAAAAAATCACACCTAAGTAATTATTATTATTATTATTATTATCATCATCATCATCATCTTTTAGAGAGATGAGAGAGAGCGTGAGCTTGGGAAAAGGGCAGAGAAAGAAAATCTTCAGTAGGGCCCATTCTTAGTGCAGACCCCAATGTGGAGCTCTATCCCATGACCCTGAGATCAGGACCTGAGCTGAAATCATAAGTCAGACTCTGAATAGACTGAGCCCCCCAGGCACCCCACGAGCTAAGTAATTTGATGGTGGTGATGCATCTGCTTTGTTTAGCTCATCACTAAGTTACAGATGGTAACAATATTTCAAGAACCCCAGAAGAGACTGAGGAGTTGTGATGTCTATCATTTTCATTTAAAGCATTTCCTATACCTGGACTTTTTTTAAACGGAGAGATACAAGGGGAGGGCTTTCCCTGGGTTCAGATATCCAAAGGACATGTTGAAGGGACCAGGGTGCCATCAAGGTCATCCTGGGACTTTCATCCCAGAACTCTTAGGGTACACTCTGATGAGCTGATGGTGACCAAGTGGACCGCTAAGGGGGTCAGAGAGTCAGTGCACTGATGCCCACTGCTTGGATTTGCCAGGTTCTTTTTCTTTGATCTCTCCTGGCTTGAAAGATAATTATTAAACTTAAGAATTAGGGACATCCTTTCCCATTGGTATGTGTCAAAGTACATGTACACAGATGAACTGACTCACCCTAGTACAGTGAACAGGTGGCTGATGTTTGTCCAGAAGAGCTTCGGTTTGAGGACTCTGCTGAACCAAGTCTGAGTGCTTTCAGCAGTCCTTTGGGCAAGGGAACCAGAGGCAGCTGGAGTAGCCGTGGAGTGGTGCACGGGAGGGGAGAGAAGAGGCACCGTCAGGGGTAGAGCGACTTAGGGGGAAAGAGAGAAGGTGAAAGAGTCTAAGGAAATTTTACACTGTAGGTATGATGTAATGCTGGCTTTCTCGCCCTTCAAAGCATTCAGTAAAAACTGTAATAATCACCAGTGGTTTGCACTTGAATTTAATGTATCAGTCTGGCCTAAAGACGAAAAAAGAACAAACATAAGAGCCACAAAGGGGGCCCAGCCACAGACTACATTTGTAACCCACACATGAACACATATAGGTACACACAGAGAGAGACAGAGAGGAAAGAGAGAGGAGTCTGCAAGCATAAGTACCTCCATGGTAATTGTTATTATTCCATAGCAATAATCATATGAATGGTATCATAAACAATAAATAATTTTTATTATTTTTGTGTTTTGCTGACTTTTCTGATTTTTATGGTGAACAGGTAGAAAACTAATGTTAATAATCTAATAATATCAGCTGACATTTTTGAGTGCTTACAGGACTGTATGTCAGGCACTGTTCCAGTGTGTACATGCACTGAGTCCATTTAATTCTCACAACAGCCTACCTGTGAGACGGCAGTGTAGATACCACTATTTCCATTTTACAGATGAGTAAACTTGCATGATGTATTACATTTAAAAATCAAAAATAAGAGAAAAAAGAAAATGTCATTTAAAAAGAAGATGTAAGGGGCGCTTAGGTGGTTCAGTCGATTAAGGGTCTGACTTTGGCTCAGGTCATGATCTTGCAGTTTGTGAGTTGGAGCCCAGGGTGGAGCTCTCTGGTGTCAGTACAGAGCCCACTTTCACATCCTCTCTCCCTCTCTCAGCCCCTCTCCTGATCGTGCATGCCTGTCTCTCAAAAATAAACATTAAACAAAATTTTTTAAAGAAAATAAAAGATCATGGGGCGCCTGGGTGGCTCAGTCAGTTAAGCATCCGACTTCAGCTCAGGTCATGATCTCATGGTCCGTGAGCTCAAGCCCCGCATCACACTCTGTGCTGTCCCTTCAGAGCCTGGAGCCTGCTTCAGATTCTGTGTCTCCCTCTCTCTCTGCCCCTCCCCTACTCATGCTCTGTCTCTATCAAAAAAATTAATAAATGTTAAAAAAAATAAAAAATAAAAGAAAATAAAAGATCAAAAGGAAAACGGGGATGGGAAGAAACAACCAGAATCTAGAGTGTACTGTGTCCTTTCTTCTCCCCTTTTGTGATCAACTAAATCAAACCAAAAAGCATACCTTACTGCCAAACTGTGCTTTAAAAATAAAATGTTTTATTGAAGCAGATAAGTAGAATGATTAAAAGATGGGGTCCTGGGGCTGGGGGAGTATCTTTATTCTAGAATGGGTCTTATACATAACTGAGTTCAACTTAATTTACAGGTGAGAACGTGGGTCGCCTGAGGAGACACAGATAAAGTGTCAAGGCTGGGATGAAATCCCTGTCCCTTGATGCTACATTAATACAGGATACACAATTTAGAGGCATGTTTTAAATGTAAAATTAACAATAATTTGTTATAATGACCACTAATATTTAAATGTTCTCAGCCATTACTTAAGCTAAGCTAGGACCTATCCCTAGAGTTGATCGGAGTCCCCGAAAAATTTTTATAGTGGCAATCACCATGCTATGGGAGAAATATGTACAACCCTTTGAAGGTTTTCAGGTTCTTGTAGGCACTTCTTTTTTTGTTGTTTTCTTTTTAATAAACCACTTTATTGATGTATGACTGACATACAAAATGCCGTATGTATTTAATGTATACAATTTGATGATTTGGGATATAAGTGTATACCTATGAAACCATCAACACAATCTATGGTATAATAAACATATCCATCACCTCCAAAAGTTTCTTCCTGCCCTCTTTATTATGAGTGTATGTGTGTGTGTGTGTGTGTGTGTGTGTGTGCGTGTGTGTGATAAAAACACTTAACATGAGATCTATTCTCTTAGCAAATGTTTAATATTGTCAACTATTGGCACTATGCTATACAGTAGACCTCTAGGATTTAGTCATCTTGGATAGTTGAAACTACCCTTTGCATAACTTTGGACCTTTGACCACTTCTGTCCAGCCATTAAATCTTCTAGTTTTGCTCTAGTTTCAGTTTAACCAATTGTCAGTGGCTTATTTTGTGTCATGTTTACAAACAGTAAATATTTAAAAATATTAACTAGTAAGAAAGACTTAACTTGGCTTTCCTATCTTTTCTGGTCAGCCAAAGGTTTCCAGAAACCTTTCATTATTTTGGTCTCACACCTTGCAGCAAAACAGAGGGGAAAGGCATTTTATGTGGAAGCCCTTGCGGAACATTGTGATTGTTTTTTCCTTATCAGTTTTATTGGAAATGTTTAGCTTGCTTCTTGTTTTATCTACCAGCATGCCTCTAATTTGCTAGATGCTATTTATTAATTTTTAAAAAAAATTTTAACATTTTTATTTATTATTTTTGAGAGACAGGGTGTGAGCGGGGGAGGGGCAGAGAGAGAGGAGACAGAACCTGAAGCAGGCTCCAGGCTCTGAGCTGTCAGCACAGCCTGACATGGGGCTCGAACCCATGAAACGTGAGATCGTGACCTGAGCCAAATTCGGATGCTTAACCGACTGAGCCACCCAGATGCCCCTATTTGTTAATTTTTTAGACCACACATTTTTTTATTTATCGATGACTCTTCATTACCACATCCTTTATAAAACATTTTGAGTATTTTAAGCACCCTATGACCATCTTCACCATCCATTCCTGCTAACGACTTTAAAATAAGCACCAGACCACAATCCTCAATAAAAACCCCAGGCCCCAAGCAAACATAAGACTCACTCTCCTTTCCTTTCCCAGTCTCCTGGACACTTTGTCTGTATCTTACACCCTCACTCTGCCTTTAATAAATTCTGCTCTCACTTCCTCTCAAAAATAAAAATAATGAGCACCAAAATGACCAAGACGTTTGAGAAGTGAATCCTTAATAAAGGTAATTACTAACCATGGTATGCACCTGGCCATGCTACACGCATGGCTTGAGAGAGGAATCTCACGAAGGACCCTCATGCACTGCATTAGGTCCAAGCTCTAAATGTTTTATCAGTAGGGGTAGAGGAGCAATAAGAGTTCTCTCCATTTTTCTGAACCATAACGTCAGGAGAGAAGTGTTCTCACCCAGCACAAGCCAGGCTACGTCTCTGCGGTGTGGTAGTACACACGCCCTGGGGAATCAGGGCAGAGGAGAAGCCTCCTCTGAGAAAACCTCACTGTCCTCATTTCCAGGAACCGTTATGGTCAGCAGAGCAGCTAATCTCACTGCCAGGAGGGATGGAAGCCAAAGGGAGCCTCAAATAACTGTGTACCAGGACATTCTGGGCTTTGAAATAGCTGCCTTCACCTCATAGGCCATTTGAAGAAATCTATACAGAACTTAAAAACAAGTTGTAATAGAACCTTACCCAGCAGAAGCAAGATTCTGCCATTCTTGCTCCTTCCCTTTGTTTTTGTTTTCCAGAGTTTCTTAGCTCAAATTTTTTCCCTCCCTAGTCACTCACTCCCCAAATAGTTTAATTCTCCTCTGGATATAATCATTATGCATAGTAGATACGAGGAAATGCAGTTTCCTTAGTTATTCCACTTTCCTTAGTGCCACTGCTGGTCTCTTGGGTGGAGGGTTCCACCTCCTCTTGACACGTCTAACGCACACCCATCAGCTCAACCCTCATGCTCACACTACCCCTATTTTGTTTAATGACTTTACCATCCACATAGTTCACACTACAAACCTCAGTTATCTTACTTTCTTCCTTCTCTCCATCGCGCTCCCCTCCTCCAGACACATTCTATCAGGCACCAAGTCCTGCCACTTCTGCCTGTGGAAGGTTTCTGGAATCCTGGGATTTTGCAGAAATGGGTTAGCTTGTCTCCAGACCAAAGTCTGTTTCCAATTTATCTTTCACATAGCCATTAACTATTCTTCCAGAACAAATATCCAGTTTTGCCTCTCCCCTGCTTAATATCCAGTAGTTGCCCACTGTCTGGATAAAGTTTTATTTCTTTATCAGTGTGTACACCGTTCCTCCACGTTCCTTCACCCTCAATCAAAATTCACCTTTTCTGCTGAATTCTTAGCTCACTACTTTCTGCCAAAATGACAGTCACGTTTTCAAAGATCTTAGCCCAGAAGTGGTTTTGTAATGTGCTGTCTAGTTTGAGTTGCATGTTTACATCAACTAGAGAGTTCTCTGGAGGAAACAGAAAGTATTCCAGGAGGAGAATGGCAGGGGGTGGGGGAGGACGGTTAGGGCGATGTTGCAAATGACCAATATCCTAGAGTGGCACCGTATTTTGCTTACTCTGCATGCTGGCAGTGGTAATAGCCCCAAATCACCCAGTGCCAGGGTTTGGTTCTGGAGGAAATTGTGCAGATTCCAAATATTGTTTTTTATTTAATGTTTATTTGTTTTTGAGAGAGACAGAGACAGAGAATGAGCGGGGTAGGGGCTGAGAGAGGGGGAAACAGAGGATCTGAAGCAAGCTCTGTGCTGACAGCAGACAGCCCAATGTGGGGCTCAAACTCACGAACCTCGAGATTGTGACCTGAGCTGAAGTCAGACCTTAACTGACTGAGCCACCCAGGCACCCCCAGGTTCCAAATATTGTTAAAATGAAAAGATAGTCGGTAAGATTCCCATGCACTTTGGGAACCAATTCCTTTATACTATATTTTTTAAGGTTTTCCTATAAGTTTTATTTATTTTCTGGTGAAATATCTACACCCTCTCATGGATGAAATCATTTTCACACCTTTTATTCCTTTTTCCCCTAGCACTTCTGAGAAGGATGCACATTCAACAAATTATCATAATTTATTAAATAAAAGGGTACAGAGCACCATGAGCAAGGCATATAGAGTGCCCACAATGGAAATCCAACACGCACGTGCATGCGTGTGCACACAAACGGAACAGACCTTGAAACGTATCTGTCTTTTCTCCAACTCAAGTGACAGCTTTGTTAATTTATGACCAGCAATATAAATAGCAGCTTCTATATAGAATTTATATGTATGCCTTTTCTGTTGTTGTTTATATCCATCTGGTAAGAACAAGCAAACATGGGTTCTACTGATGTCAATAGGCAGAGTTGCTACAGCATATTTATTCAAAATAAGTGATTGCTGTGGGTTCTGATGTAAATAGACAAGCTACAGATACATTTATGAATTTGGATGTCTGCTTACATAAGCAATAAAGTATGGTGGCTACAAGCAGGCCACGGGGAGCCAGACTGGCTCCTGTTCCATCCTGGATCCACTATTTACTATCTGTGTAATCTTGGACACTGCATCTGTAAAAATAAATAATCACATTAACAACCTCATAGGTTGTTATGAGGATTAAATAAGTTAATACCTGTAAAGCATGTGGCACATGTTAAGTGCCTGCCACAGGGTCAATGCTCTACAAATGTTACCTATTGGTTTTGCTCACATAAAGCAATAATATTATATTTCATAGATAAAGGTGGGGGTTTTGTCAGAGGTATACCAGGGTATGATTTACTAAGTATAGACAAGGGAGTCCAGGGATTTAATACCACATTTGTTACCATCAGGGCTGAGATTTAGTTAAAGTGTTAACTGAGAATGACAGTATTTTCAGAGTTCGAATAGGACGTTTACTCTGGTATTGTTAGTATATGAAATGGTTAAACCAGTAGTAGAGTCTTCACGTAGGCAGCTTCCAGTCGACTTACTTCCAAAAAATGCACTTCTCTAATTATATGAATATATTGTGTCCCATTTAACCAAATTGTGACAAATTAAGGGAAGAGGTGGAAGTGCCTGAAAAGCTGATGGAAGCTTTCAAGATGCAGAACACCTTAGAATATCAACAACAGTTTGTTTTTCCTTCAGACTTTGGGTTTCATTCTGGAGGCAAACAAGAGTACGGTATCTTGAATTTCTTCACTGGGTAATTTAAAACCCGGTGATATTGTGCACAGCAGCTGCACACATCATGAGTTCAGCATCAATTACAAACGAAACTGGTCATATGTTGTCCTTCATAGCTGTTACTATGTTCAAATCAAAAACCCAAGTCAACAAAATGGTATGAATATTAACGACCATAAGTCTTTTTATTAACCCTTTGGTTTGGGCTTTAAACAACCTTCATTTTTAAATTCTTCGTTCTTATCTACCCAAATAGACTATACTTGCTAATTACATATCCAGTCCTTACTATACTCCAGTAAGTGTCCTTATGAGAAAACTATACAGAATAGTTGCAGCTTTTAGATAATACAGCAACCTCAAGAAGAAAGTGAGGGCAGTACTGAACACTTTAAGAGTATACAATCTATAGACCAGTGTTCTTTGTATAGCATTTACATTGACATCTAGTTTTAGGAACTAAAAACCTTGTATAACTTTAAATTGCTATTTTAGAAAGGGGAGTGGCGTTTTTCAAGGACTATGTTCCACTTGGTCTCTCTCTGATGCCAACTAACCAATAAAGCCGTTCTCATTCTGCTGCTGTGGGAAACAAGCAACAACAGAAAAGTAATAATGAGTTGAAAACAATTCAGTCTTAAGCACAGTCAAGGAGATGAAAGCGAGAGTCCCAGAACACCTCTCTTCCCAGCGCTCCCGGCCCGGGGCGGAGAACTTGCCAGCCAAATGAGGTGGGAACCTTGTACCCGGCGAGGCGCTGGAGGCGGGGCCCTGGGACTGTTCCCCCCGGGAGCAGCGGAGCTGCGCTGTGGGCCCCTCCCGGATTCTAGCGGACGCCGGGCGCGGGCACTGGAGCGGGTGTGCAGTTAAAAGGCAGCTACCGAGCGGGCAGTCGAGCGGAGTGTTTGCGGGTCACCGGCTGCAGGCGCGATGAGACCGGGAGAGGAGCGGCCCTTGGAGGGGGGCGCTTGCAGCGGCGTCTCCCAGCTGGAGCTGCTGAAGCTGCGCGCCGCGGAGCGCATTGACGAGGCGGCCGAGCGCCTGGGGGCCCTGAGCCGCGCGATCTGGAGCGAGCCCGAGCTGGCCTACGAGGAGCACCGGGCCCACGGCGTGCTGACGCGCTTCTTCGAGCGCGAGCCTCCGGCTGCCTCTTGGGCAGTGCAGCCACACTACCAGCTGGCCACGGCCTTCCGCGCAGAGTGGGAGCCGCTGGGGGTCCGTGCGGCGCGGCGCCCGCTGCAGCTGGGCTTCCTCTGCGAATACGACGCGCTGCCCGGCATCGGGCACGCCTGCGGCCACAACCTGATTGCCGAGGTCGGGGCGGCGGCCGCGCTGGGCGTGAAGGGGGCCCTGGAAGGGCTCCCCGGGCCGCCTCCGCCGGTGAAGGTGAGGTGGGGTCCTGGCGCGGGATTTTCATCGCCTGCCCAGACCGGGTCGTACCCGGGGACGGCGGGACCCGGCGCTTCCCGTGCGCACCTGCCCCCTCGGAGTCCCGGCCTCGCTTTTGCCAGAAGGCAGAACTCCTGGATCAAAGTCAGTAGTGCTTGAGGTGCCGACCCAGCGACTTTTTGCAGATTTTTGTTTCCTCTTCTGTAGTTGTAAACGATTGAGTAGACTGGCCCTAAGGAAAGAACTTAGGACCAAGCCTGGTTTTCGTTGTGATTTATTTTTGGTAACAGAATTAACTGCGATTTGCTGACGAGGTTGTGCAATCTCTGGAAGAAGTAGTTATTGTAGGGAAACCTCCAGCCCCTCTTTATTAGGCTCCAAAACCTCTTTTGTTTGTGGCAGTCCTAGGAGCTGTTGTGATTCGAATCGTTGGTATTTGGATAGGAATTTTTCAGTCATTGCAACTACCAAATCTTCCCTCAAAAATTGGAGAAGTGAATACTACATAGATGAGTTCATCCTTAAGTTTTAATGTTTATTTCATGATATTAAGAAATTTCTCCTTTAAGTGGGGAAATGTCATTTATGCTTGTTGTAGGGCAAGTTTAATCTCGTGTTACTGTGTTTTTTCAGATGGTATTCTTCATTCTGCGAGCTAATTCAATCATCAACATTTGGCTTAATAAGAGCAAGGCTGATGTTTTATTTTCATATTCTATAGCCCATTTTTTTTTTCCAATGTCAGTAACTTTTCTCTTTTATCTTAACAGTTCCATCTTTTGTAGCTTTTTCTCTTTAGCTGCCTTCTCTTTTCTGCTTCTGGCGGCTTGTTTTTTGGATCTGGGTAGGTTTTTGTTTGGGGGGGGGGGCGGGTCCTTTGCTATTGCATGAAACACGGGAGAGATTTAATTTTAACCAGATTTATGAAAGATTCAGAGACGTCAGCAAGATTTAACTTGAAGTCATCAAATTTAAGGAGTCAAGGGTTCAGAGTAGAAAGCAGGTTCAATTATGAGTTCGAGTGCTTTGTAACTTCCAAAGAAGGCTCGACTTTGGGAAATGTACACCTTTGAATGGTAATGCACAGTTTTAGCAAGGTTATCAGTCCTCTCTTAAAATGGAATTTATGTTGATTCCCTTAACAAGCCAAGACTTTTTCCAATTTGTTTCATTGTATTCCTGTATATGATCTTGAAAGTGTATTAGTTGTTTATAATTTTTCTTTGCTTTTAAACATTGTTTGAAGAAGTTAAGCTTAAATATCAAAGTAAAATGTTTATTCTGTAAAGTTCTCTTTTGTTTAATTAGGTGTTTGGTGACCAGTAAATCTGCCTGGTTGAACTGGTGGAATCGAATTAGTAAGTTTGTGTAATAGTCGGCTCTTTCTAACTGTGGTGTTAAGGTTTATTTAATGTTCTTTATAAAGGTTTAATGAGTTAAGATCTTTTAATGAGTTAGCTCAGGAAGGAATCAAGAGTTCAGGTCTGAGGATCAGAACATCTAATCCGTGCTCTGCCTGGAGACTTGCAGTGTGTCCTGGGACAAAACACTTCACTCCATGCCTCAAAACCACCATCCCTGACATCCCTGAAATGATGACATATACTGCTCACCTACCTCACAGGGTTGTTGTGGGGATAACTAATAAGCAACTGGAATGTTCCTAACCAGTAAAGTGTTTATGAATAATTATATATATTACTAAAAGTCTTAGTCAAGAAGAAGCTTTAAGAGATAAGTCCTAAAGAATTTTGAGGAATTAATTCAGTATATAGTATTTATCTTTTTTCATCTTTGCCTTTAGTTATATAAAATTGAGTTATAAAATTAGGAAAAGTTTCCTGGTGTAGCTTTAGTGCATACTTTGTGCCAAATTGGTATAATAATGTAAATTTAAATGTGTAGTTAACTTAGCACCGTAGATTTATGCCCACTGCATTATTTAAGTGTCAGAGAACAACACCTCTCTCCATAGTTCAAGGACTTTAATGTAGGTTGTGAATACCTATGCAAGGGAACCTGTTTGATATTTTCCTGCGAGGATTTTGTTGTTGTTGTTTTGCTCTGACACAGGTATATCCTTCTAGGTAGTTGTCCTGGGAACGCCTGCAGAAGAAGATGGTGGTGGCAAAATTGATTTAATTGAAGCAGGGGCTTTTAAAAATCTTGATGTTGTTTTTATGGCCCACCCATCCCAAGAGAATGCTGCTTATTTACCTGATGTGGCTGAACATGAGTGAGTAATCAAGTTGGAATAAGCTCCTTAGTGGAAAAGACTATTAAGATATTTCTGTGTCCTAACTGGAGACTAAAACCCGGTACTTATATATTGAAAAAGTAAGTTGAAAAATGATGATGTGATGCCTTACTTGATTTCCATTGAATAACATTTGGTAAGCCTCTTCTATTTGAGATGGTGTTTGTAATTGGACTATTAACCTAGTGCACGGGGCACCTGGGTGGCTGAGTCGGTTAAGTGTCCTGACTCTTGATTTTGGCTCAGGTCATGATCTCATGGTCGTGACACTGAGCTCCGCATCAGGCTCCATGCTGAGTGTGGACCCTGCTTGGGATTCTCTCTGCCCCTCCCCTGTGTATGTGCACACTCTCTCTCAAAATAAATAAACACTAAAAAAATAGTGCCTAAAAAGCATTAAGACTAGCAAACAGAATATGTTGACGCTTGTATTCTATTCTGAACTATCTGAGAGCAATTAGGTTTCTAGAAAACATCTATCCTTTGACATGGGTTGTCTTTGCAACTGAATAGATTTGTAAGAGGCAGCTTTATTAGGGGCGCCTGGGTGGCTCAGTCGATTGAGCATCCGACTTCGGTTCAGGTCATGATCTCACAGCTCGTGGGTTCGAGCCCCATGTCAGGCTCTGTGCTGACAGCCCAGAGCCTGCTTCAGAATCTATGGCTCCCTCTCTCACTCTTTGTCCTTCTCCTGCTCATGCTCTGTCTCTCTCTCTCTCAAAAATAAACATTAAAAAAAAAAAAGAGGCAGCTTTATTAGACTTGGAAGAAAACACACTTCTCTAGTTTACTTCTTGTAATTTGAGTTCTTTGCAAAGAGGGTAAATTATATTTCTGAGAGAAAAGACAGAAACTAGCTGTGGATTTTAGTGGAATTTGCATCTGTACTCTTCTGATTTGTCCGGTGCCAAAACATTTTATTTATTTTCCTGTATGTGGAAGAGCTCACTTTTTTGGATCGCTGAAGTGGATTGAAGTTTGCACACCAGAAGTTTCAGTCACAGTAGTTAATGGGCCAGTCACTGGGCCAGTCTCCAGGAGCCACTGTTGATCTGCTTCGGGAAAACCACATGTTCTCCTCTGTGGGAGCTAGGGAGTGATAAAACCATTGCAGCTGCGCTTCTAGGTGGTACTCACGAATCTTCCAGCTCAGAATCACCCGAGGCCTTGTTTTCACAGGATGACCATTTTAATCTTCCTTCTTATCACCAAGAGTTGATGCTGTGGCAGCAGGAAGAATCTTTCAACTTTGGTTTTGGGGGTAGTGCATACTGGAACACCTGCAGAGCATCTTAGAGGTTAGAAGTCTCTGCCAAGGCCTCTGGCTAGAAGAGGCCTGCAGCTGTAGGCTTACCAGCCCATTAGCCTTCTAGGACTTCGAGTTAGGCTTCTTGGCCTTGATCCATCAGCCCAGTTGGCCTCAGGCCTTTTCTTAGTCTCTGGCTTCTTAGAGTTTTCATTGGCCATCTGTTAAGATGGAAAAGGGAACAAGAATACAAACTAATTTTTGAAAATATTATGATCTTTTCATCCTAAAAATCTCCAACAATAACTAAGATAAAACACTATGTTCATATTGACCACCTTTCCTGCATCGTGTCCCTTCTTGAGAGGCATATATCCTTCCAGGACTTTTTTTTTTTTTTTTTTTAACGTTTTATTTATTTTTGAGACAGAGAGACAGAGCTTGAACAGGGGAGGGTCAGAGAGAGGGAGACACAGAATCTGAAACAAGCTCCAGGCTCCGAGCCATCAGCCCAGAGCCCGACGCGGGGCTGGAAATCACGGACCGCGAGATCGTGACCTGAGCTGAAGTCGGACGCTTAACCGACTGAGCCACCCAGGCGCCCCCTTCCAGGACTTTTTGAGCATAGTTATAAACCTAAATAGGTACATATATAAATTGAATTTTAAGGGAGGATTCTTTTTTCCCCCTTAAATATTCTGCTAAATATATTGTTGGTCTGGCTCTTCCTTTTGATTTTTTTAAGTTTATTTCTTTATTTTGAGAGACAGAGAGAGAGGGAGTACCAGTGGGTACATGTGCAGGGTAGGGGCAGAGAGAGAGAATAATCCCAAGCAGGCTCCACACTCAGCACAGAGCCTGAAGCAGGACTCAATCCCACTAACTGTGAGATCATGGATACTCAGTGGACTGAGCCACCCAGGCACCCCCCCATCAGTTTGTTTAAAATACGCTTTTTGTCTTATTTTTCCTTTCCTTTTCCTATGTTCATCTGTTTTGTTTCTTAAATTCCACATGAGTGAAATCATATATTTGTCTTTGACTGACTTATTTCGCTTAGCATAATACATTCTAGTTCTATTCACGTTGTTGCAAATGGCAAGGTTTTATTCTTTTTGATTGCCAAGTAATATTCCATACTTTGCCTGTTGTTGATAGCATTGCTGTAAACATTGGGGTGCTTTGAATCATCATTTTGTATCATTTGGGTAAACACCTAATAGTGCAGTTGCTGGGCCATAGGGTAGTTCTATTTTTAATTCAAAAAAAATTGTTTAATGTTTTATTTATTTTTGAGAGATACAGAGCACGAGTGGGGGAGGGGCAGGGAGAGGAGACACCGAATCTGAAGCAGGCTTCAGGCTCTGAGGTGTCAGCACAGAGCCCGATGAGGGGCTTGAACTCACAAACCATGAGATCATGACCTGAACAGAAGTTAGATGCTTAACTGAGCCACCCAGGAGCCCCTATTTTTAATTTTTTGAGGAACCCCCATACGTTCTTCAGAGTGGCTGTACAGTTTGCATTCCCACCAATGATGCAAAAGTGTTCCCCTTTTTTTGCATTCTCGCCAATGTGTGTTGTTTCCTAGCCATTCTGACAGGTGCAAAGTAGTATCTCATTGTGGTTTTGATTTGTATTTCCTTGATGATGAGTGATGTAGAGTATCTTTTCAGGTGTCTTTTAGTATCTGGATGTCTTCTTAGGAAAAGTGTCTATTCCTGTATTTTGCCTATTTCTTCACTGGATTATTTATTTTTTGGGTGTTGAGTTTGATAAGCTTTTTTAACAGATTTTGGATACTAACCCTTTATCTGATATGTCATTTGCAAATGTCTTCTCCCATTTTGTCCATTGCCTTTCAGTTTTGTTGATTGTTTCCTTCGCTGTGCAGAAGGCTTTATCTTGATGAAGTCCCAATAGTTCATTTTTGCTTTTGTTTTCCTTGCCTCCAGAGACCTGTGAAGTAAGAAGTTGCTGCGGCCAGGGTCAAAGAAGTTGTTGCATGTTTTCTCCTCGAGGAGTTTGATGGTTTCCCATCTTACATGTGGGTCTTTCATCGATTTTGAGTTTATTTTTGTGAATGGTGTAAGAAAGTGGTCCAGGTTCATTCTTCTGCATGTCACTGTCCAGTTTTCCCAGCACCATTTGCTAAAGAAACTGTCTTTTTCTCATTGGATATTCTTGCTTACTTTGTCAGAAATTAGTTGGTCATACGTTTGTGGATCCATATCTGGGTTTTCTATTCTGTTCCATTGATTATGTGCCTGTTTTCATGCCAGTACCATACTGTCTTGATGATTACAGCTTTGTGTAAAACAGCTTGAAGTCCGGAATTGTGATGCCTCCAGCTTTGATTTTCTTTTTCAACATTACTTTGGCTATTCAGGGTCTATTCTGGTTCTATACAAATTTTAGGATTGTTCTAGCTCTGTGAAGAATGCTGGTGTTATTTTAATAGGGATTGCATTGCGCGTGCAGATTGCTTTGGGTAGTATCAACATTTTAACAACATTTGTTCTTGTTCTTCAAGTCCATGGGCATAGAATGTTGTCTTTTCCATTTCTTTGTGTCTTCTTCAATTTCTTTCATAAGCTTTCTATAGTTTTTCAGCATACAGATCTTTTACCTCTTTGGTTAGGTTTATTCTTAGGTATGTTATGTTTTTTTGTAGAATTGTAGATGGGATTCATTCCTTGATTTCTCTTCATGCTGCTTCATTATTGACATACAGAAATGCAACCGGTTTCTGTATGTTGATTTTATATCCTGCAACTTTGCTGAATTCATGTATCCGTTCTAGCAGTTTTTTGGTGGAGTCTTTCGGGTTTTCCACATAGAGGATCATGTCATCTGTGAAGAGTGAAAGTTTGACTTCTTTGCCAATTTGGATGCCTTTTATTTCTTTTTGTTGTCTGATTGCTGAGGCTAGGACTTCCAGTACTGTGTCGAATAACAGTAGTGAGAGTGGACATCCTGTCATGTTCCTGACCTTAGGGGGAAAGCTTTCAGTTTTTCCCCATTGAGGATGATATTAGCTGTGGGTCTTTCTTATATGGCCTTTATGGTGTCAAGATATGTTCACTCTATCCCTTTCTTGAGGGTTTTTATCAAGAAAGGATGCTGTATTTTGTCAAATGCTTTTTTTTTTTTGCATCTATTGAGAGGATCATATGGTTCTTATTCTTTCTTTTATTAATGTGGTATATCACGTTGATTGATTTGCAAATATTGAACAGGCCCTGCAGCCCAGGAATAAATCCCACTTGATCATGATAAATAATTGTTTTAATGTACTGTTGAATTTGGTTTGCTAGATCTTGTTGAGAATTTTTGCATCTGGGTTCATCAGGGATGTTGGCCTATAATTCTTCTTAGGGGGATCTTTGGTTTTGGAATCAAGGTAATGCTGTCTTCATAGAATGAGTTTGGAAACTTTCCTTCCATTTCTGTTTTTTGGAACATTTTGAGAAGAATAGGTGTTAACTTTTCTTTAAATGTCTGGTAGAATTCCCCTGGGAAGCCATCTGGGCCAGCATTCTTGTTTGTTGGGAGATTTTTGATAACTGATTCAATTTCTTTGCTGGTTATGGGCCTGTTCAAATTTCCCATTTCTTCCTGTTTCAGTTTTGGTAGTGTGTGAGTTTCTAGGAATTCGTCCATTTCTTCCAGATTGCCCAGTTTGTTGGCATACAATTTTTCATAGTATTTCTTATAATTGTATTTTTGTGGTGTTGATTGTGATCTCTCCTTTTTCATTTGTGATTTTATTTATTTGGGTCCTTTCCTTTTTCTTTTATGATAAAGCTGGCCAGGAGTTTATCAGTTTTATTTATTCTTTCAAAGAACCAGCTCTTAGTTTCATTGATCTGTTCTACTGGTTTGTTTGTTTGTTTGCTTCTATATTGTTTATTTCTGCTCTAATCTTTCTTATTTCCCTCCTTCTGCTGGCTTTGTGTTTTATTTGCTGTTCCTTTTCTAGCGCCTTTAGGTGTGAGGTTAGATTGTGTATTTGGGACCTTTCTTGCTTCTTGAGATAGGCCTGTATTGCAATATACTTTACTCTTTTTTTTTTTTTAGCATTTATTTATTTTTGAGACAGAGAGAGAGAGAGAGCGAGCATGAACAGGGGAGGGTCAGAGGAAGAGGGAGGCATAGAATCTGAAACAGGCTCCAGGCTCTGAGCTGTCAGCACAGAGCCCAACGCAGGGCTCGAACTCACAGATCACGAGATCATGACCTGAGTCGAAGTCGGACGCTCAACCGACTGAGCCACCCAGGCGCCCCATGCAATATACTTTACTCTCAGAGGGAGACAAACCATGAGAGACTCTTAAATACAGAGAACAAACTGAGGACTACTGGAGGGGGGATGGGCTAAATGGGTGATGGGCCTTAAGGAGGGCACTTGTGATGAGTACTGGGTGTTGTATGTAAGTGATAAATCACTAAATTCTGCTCCTGAAACTAATACTACACTGTATGTTAATTAACATGAATTTAAATTAGTAAAATAAATAAAAAATAAAATATGCTCTCTAAAATGTTTTAAAATACACTAAAAATACTAATGCTGAAAAAAATAACCATTAACACTTATTTTCCTATAGTTTGTTGTATGGTAATTATACTTAGATTTGAACCCTGAAAGAAATGGTGCTAGAGCCATTTTCATAAAGGTCATCCTCTTCCATTTTATATTTATCACCAGTTTTGTTAAAATTCCAGTTTCAAGGTGATGGTGATAAGATATATATCAAGAACTAACAAATATCCCCAAATCTTAAAAATATATTTGGATGCTTTTAACTTGTTTTTATTTTGCCAGCAGAATGTTTTGAATTCATCAAGGAATATGAGCATGCCAAGGATTCTTGAATCTAGTTTGTTAAAGAAAAACTAAGTCTAGAATAGCTTTTTGGTAATTTAAATGTGGGTACTATTACTTAGGCTTAAAAAGTGTTGCCTATACAAGTCATCTTTATAAATAACTATTTAATATGCAATCCTTTCTTTAACCCTTATTTTTTATTGTATCTGAGTAGTTAAATTGGTATGAGAACTATTTGGAAGTGCAGTAACATAACTGATAAAATTTTGAGATATTAGTGATGCAGGTGTTTTGGAACACTAATAAAATGTTGGTCAGGAACAACTGACTTAATGCTAGAATATCTTAGGATATTGTGAGTGTAATCTGGTATTCAGAGGTTGTCTTAATTCATTTCAGATTGTCACCTATTTCTGTTTTCCTTCACCTGCCCTCCCGCACTTAAGATAGAATTATCTGTTTCGCAGACCTTTTATATAGAGTTATTACGATGCAGTGTAGAAGGAGACAGGAGCCCTCTTTTTGTAATTCCAGTGCCTAATACAGAATTGCATGTTTGTTTGAATTGAGTTGTGTACAAATTAAATTTCTATTGGGGGTTGGTTGAACAAAATTCTCTCTCTCTCTCTCTCTCTTTTCTCTTTTTTGGAATGCTTTCTTTGTGTCAGTCACTGTATTACATAATAGTAAACTACAACTAAGGTATATAAATTGCTGTGTTATTTCTACAAACGATTTGCAAATAAAAATTCCAGCAGTGTGACTTAATTCTGAACACTTGTTGGGTAATTCTAATTACGGTACCTGGATTTTCTTTAGTGACTTTGAAAAGAGTAATTCCAAATGATGTTTTGTTTCCTAGTGTGATTGTGAAATACTATGGAAAAGCATCTCATGCTGCTGCATATCCCTGGGAAGGAGTAAATGCATTAGATGCTGCCGTTCTCGCCTACAACAATCTGTCTGTGTTGAGACAGCAAATGAAACCAACCTGGAGAGTTCATGGTACGAATGTCAAGTATGTTGTGTAATGGATGGTGCTTAATATATTTCAGTGCCATGTAATTAACATTTGATTTTTAAAAATTGTAAACATTTTATATACTTTATATGAATATTCCAAACTTTTTAAACAGTTTCCAAAATTCATGTGACAGGATACTAGGATGTTTGTATGTGTTGGCTAAGAAAACAGTTAAAAAAGTATTTATGTATAAATGGAATGGTCATTTTGAGTATTAGAGATAATGTTTTATGTAAGGATGTACATGTTTTCTGTGGGTATTTGAAAGTTGGATCTTGATTTTCCAGTTATCCTCACTGTTTTTTAATGGTAACAAATCATTTTCTCAATTTAAAAAAGTTATGGTTACTGGTTTTATTTTCTCTAGTGCTGATAAAATGAGTAACATCTTTTTAAATTATGTGTATCACCTTAATGTAACTACAGTAATAAAGTATGATCTTAAAGGTATGAATTTATTATTTAGTTATTTTATTATGATTTGGGAAACTGTTATACTTTAATATCTATTTTTTACCTGATTTTGTTATAGGCTTAAATTAGTTTGTAATTGCACTTTGACCAATGTCCTACCTTAGTTTTTCTAAGAGAAATATGTAAAAATAATTAATAATTTTTAAAGCAGATCAAATAAATTTAGATTTTGTGTATCTATTTCAGTTATTATTTTGAATGGATAAATCTTTCCTCTCAGTGTAGTTCCAAATAAATGTATTTGTTTTGACAGTTAATAGCACTTAGTGATCTTCGACCTGCATCGGTTTCTTGCTGGTATAAAAATTATGTTCCCAGAGCTAAATACCATTGAAAATATTCATAGGAATCTGGAAATACGAGGATAATTATAGAACCTTGTGCCATTTTTTTTCTTTTAAGTCAAAAGTTTATCAAAACGTACAACTATTACTACTTTATTAAGCCTACTGAAATAAACTCTTTCAGAAGTCTTAAGATTGTTATAAAAGTTTCTAACAGTTTCTTTATAATCATGCAACATAATTTCTCAACATCGTTAAATTCCTTAGAATTAAGTATGGATAGACAATTTTTTATCTCTTAGCCAGAAAGCATTACCCTATGTATAGAAACTTTTGTACAAAAAAAAAAAAAAGAAAAAAATTTTGTACAGCACATCAAAAATCATTGATTGGTATATCTGTGAAGCTAATAAATTGAAATTGTTTTTCTTCATGTACATATTGAAAATTCTATGGGTGTATTTAAACTTAAAGAAATGGTCTCCAAGCTCAATTTCAGTAATTTGGTTCTTTTTGTAGGCATAATAAAAAGTGGTGGTGTAAAACCCAATATCATTCCGTCTTATTCTGAATTAATCTATTACTTCCGTGCACCCTCAATGAAAGAACTTCCAGTTTTGACCAAAAAGGCAGAAGATTGCTTCAGAGCTGCAGCTTTGGCTACTGGGTGTACAGTAAGAACTTTTAAGAGTTAATATAAGTTATAATCAGAGGTATATCTATATGGGCTGGAGTTAAGTTAGAGTATTATTAAATTAGATTAGAACCTAACTTGCCCCTTTTTCATTTGGCAATGTTTAGAGTATGTAAGATCAGTTGAGTGAATGGGTGATGTGAAAGTCTTTAATTCATATTTGTTTTACTCAGTGCCCACATAGAAAGGACTATAGTCATTTTATTGCACTGTAATTAGAATAATTCTTGATAATGCTGAGTTCCCTGCCTTTTTGCAAGATATAGCCTTCCTTATTGGCAGTTGTGTTTTCAGAATTGCTCAGTATAGTTCCTATAAAGGGAACTTTATGGCAAAATCAGCAAAAGCTGTTTCGGGTGAAATTATTAGATATGTGCAGTAACGATATAAATACTTATGGCTTGCTGGAATGAAAGTTAAAATAGATGCAGAAGTTAGTGAAGAAGTGTTGTTCATTTAAACCATAAAGTCAGTGACGTTTCTGTGCCAGTCACGTAGGGTATACAGCAGAACGAGAAGTTTCAGAATTACATCGATCTTTTCCTGGGCAGAGGTTGTAGTCTAGTGGGAGAGATAGGATCTGGGTCTGTGCCTCTCAGCCTACTGATTTTGTAACTTCAGAAAACACCATTTGATAACTTTGGGACTCCATTTTCTCTTGAAAAAGGGAGATAATAATATACTTTATCTTTATGTTCTTGTGAAAATTAAATGAGAGAATATTTGTTAAGAGTTAGGGCCTAGACCTCATACTTACAACTCATTTGTTTCTGCTCTCAGATGTATGATTTGTTCACATAGTAATAGTGTCTCACAGTACTAGTGATTCTCAGCATATATGGTAAGTGTCCAGAGAGTAAAAAATTAATCCTTTGTCCCTTATTTATGAGACCAGTGTTCTAACCCCTGAGCTACGGAGCCAATCCTTTATCCCTTATTTATAATTATAAATATAAATATTGATAGAATAAACACATGAACTATTACCGTTAACTCTGAATCTCAAGGCATAATATTCCCTTAGGATAAGGTTCATTGTTACTGGATTTTAATCTATATTTTATTTTATTTTTTTTAATTTTTTTTTTAACCTTTTATTTGTTTTTGAGACAGGGAGAGACAGAGCATGAACAGGGGAGGGTCAGAGAGAGGGAGACACAGAATCCGAAACAGGCTCCAGGCTCTGAGCTGTCAGCACAGAGCCCGACGCGGGGCTCGAACTCACAGACCGCGAGATCATGACCTGAGCCGAAGTCGGCCGCTCAACCGACTGAGCCACCCAGGCGCCCCTAATCTATATTTTAAATAGTCTCTTAATAACTTTTTATATTTTGGCTGACTTGTAATACATGAATGACTATTATATATTATAAGTATGTTTCTTTCTTTCTTTCTTTCTTTCTTTCTTTCTTTCTTTCTTTCTTTCTTTCTTTCTTTCTCTTTTTTTATTTTGAGTCAGACTCAACCAACTGAGTCACCTAGGTGCCCCGGTTGTCATTATTTCTAGCTTAGATGTTGCTAAGAGTAGAAAAAATGTCAGCCCTGCCATTTTATAATTGACTTTTACTAATGTTATGGCTATTGCCTTTAGTTTGTGGAACTAATCCATTTTGATTTAATCAAAACTAAATCTATAAATCCTCTTAACTGTGTACCTATAAACTGCTTATAATTCTTGACACACTGAAACGCTGAAGTTAATAAATGAGGACATGGGGTTCCTGGTGGCTCAGTCGGTAGAGCATGCAACTCTTGATCTCAGGGTTGTGAGTTTGAGCCCCACATTGGGTGTAGAGATTACTTTTAAAAATAAATAAATAATAAATGAGGACCGTAGCCAACCCTTCTTCATCATAAACCTGTCTCTCCTAGGTACCTTTATATCTTTTGGACCAGTTATTGGTGTCAATGTTGGCTTATATTTTGAATATGAGTAAAGCTTAATTTTTTTCTTTAAGAGGCTGCAGTCTAGAGCAGTGTTCCTCAGTGTCTGCT